>NC_136068.1:1957177211-1957305112 GCF_964261635.1 Lissotriton helveticus | reverse complement strand
GAGGGTGAGAGAGGGTGAGAGAGGGTGAGAGAGAGGGTGAGAGAGGGTGAGAGAGGGTGAGAGAGAGGGTGAGAGATGGTGAGAGAGGGTGAGAGAGAGGGTGAGTGAGGGTGAGAGAGGGTGAGAGAGAGGGTGAGAGAGGGTGAGAGAGGGTGAGAGAGAGGGTGAGTGAGGGTGAGAGAGGGTGAGAGAGAGGGTGAGAGAGGGTGAGAGAGGGTGAGTGAGGGTGAGAGAGGGTGAGAGAGGGTGAGAGAGGGTGAGTGAGGGTGAGTGAGGGTGAGAGAGGGTGACAGAGGGTGAGAGAGAGGGTGAGTGAGGGTGAGTGAGGGTGAGTGAGGGTGACAGAGGGTGAGAGAGAGGGTGAGAGAGGGTGAGTGAGGGTGAGAGAGGGTGAGAGAGGGTGAGAGAGAGGGTGAGTGAGGGTGAGAGAGAGGGTGAGAGAGGGTGAGAGAGGGTGAGTGAGGGTGAGAGAGGGTGAGAGAGGGTGAGAGAGGGTGAGAGAGGGTGAGAGAGGGTGAGAGAGGGTGAGTGAGGGTGAGAGAGGGTGAGAGAGGGTGAGAGAGGGTGAGTGAGGGTGAGTGAGGGTGAGAGAGGGTGAGAGAGGGTGAGAGAGAGGGTGAGAGAGGGTGAGTGAGGGTGAGAGAGGGTGAGAGGGGGTGAGAGAGGGTGAGTGAGGGTGAGAGAGGGTGAGAGAGGGTGAGTGAGGGTGAGAGAGGGTGAGAGAGGGTGAGAGAGAGGGTGAGTGAGGGTGAGTGAGGGTGACAGAGGGTGAGAGAGAGGGTGAGTGAGGGTGAGTGAGGGTGAGAGAGCTGTCGAGGCGGAGTCAAGGATGCTCGCTCTCACCGACTGACTCCCATGGCCTTTGGATGAGACGTTGCGAGGCGGAAAATACAGAAAATCGGTTTGCTTACACTTTTTCCTGCTTAACTTAGCACGTGCACAGAGATGTTAGACACTACATCATTCCAGTACAAAAATTAACATGCATTGGCAAAGCCAATACGTCTGACTATGTCACCAGACTTTTGGGTTTTGCTACATTTATTGTTAGAGAAGCTGCTGCGTTCTCATCAACCCAGAACGGATGTATGACATTACAACGCATGCTTTTACATCGCATGCCTTTACAACGCAAGTATTACAAAGCAGTCCATTACAACGCATAGCGCTTTGGGGCGCTGGATAGTGAATAGTTTAATTTACTATTCCAACTCCAGTCCCCGTGGACACTAGGGAAGGTTATTGGATAGTAAATTAACCTATTCCCTATCCTAGAGCGCCCCCCAGAGCAATGCGTTGTAATAGTTTGCGTTGTAATGGTTGCGTTGTAAAGGCTTTGCGATGTAAAAGTTGCGTTGTAAGTGTTGTTCACCACCCAGAACAAGCGCTGGCTTAAAAGAGAATGTTGTGGGGTCTGAAAAAGCAAACATTGGCATAGTAGTCCCTGCCACTGAACGGCTTTTGTGTGGACGCGCTCCTCGTGAAAGGGCAGAATGCAGTCACTCACAGTGAAGTTAGCTAGTGGCCGAAGCGGGCTGACCCACTGCGCCACGCTGTGTTCACTCTCACTGAAGTCAGTCAGTGCCCGAAGCGGGCTGACCCACTGCGCCACGCTGTGTTCACTCTCACTGAAGTCAGTCAGTGCCCGAAGCGGGCTGACCCACTGCGCCACGCTGTGTTCACTCTCACTGAAGTCAGTCAGTGCCCGAAGCGGGCTGACCCACTGTGCCACGCTGTGTTCACTCTCACTGAAGTCGGCCAGTGGCCGAAGCGGGCTGACCCACTGCGCCACGCTGTGTTCACTCTCACTGAAGTCAGTCAGTGCCCGAAGCGGGCTGACCCACTGTGCCACGCTGTGTTCACTCTCACTGAAGTCAGTCAGTGCCCGAAGCAGGCTGACCCACTGTGCCACGCTGTGTTCACTCTCACTGAAGTCAGTCAGTGCCCGAAGCGGGCTGACCCACTGCGCCACGCTGTGTTCACTCTCACTGAAGTCAGTCAGTGCCCGAAGCGGGCTGACCCACTGTGCCACGCTGTGTTCACTCTCACTGAAGTCAGTCAGTGCCCGAAGCGGGCTGACCCACTGTGCCACGCTGTGTTCACTCTCACTGAAGTCGGCCAGTGGCCGAAGCGGCTGACCCTTTTCCCCATGGCGTGTTCACTCACAGTAAAGTCAGTCAGTGACCAAGGGGCATATCATCAAGGGCTGAAGATATAATTATCGCCGCTTTAGTGTCCGTTTTCGGACAAATAGCGGCGATAATCGTATCACATTATTTACAAGGACACACTAGCGCGTGTTTCCTTGATTCACCTCTCGTTTTGTTCCCGCCTCGTTTGCATCTCTAATGAGAAGCAAAGGCGGCGTGCCGGCCAGAACACCATGGGAAAATATCGCCACCCCAGCTTTGTGATATCATCAACAAGGGGTAGTGATATTTTAAATCCTGTTAACTATGCCTTAACGCAGGAATGTAATGACTAAGGCATAGCTTACATGGGAGGTGGATTATGGTGATACGGCCACAGGGTCGGATCACCAAGGCTATCTCCGTTTTGCGTGCGACATCGCTGGTTTTCCAGAGATGTTGACTGATTTCCCTGGAATATTATCTCCCTAGAGTAACGCATTGTTAATAACGCGTTACCAGGGCGATAAATTCCTGCGATAGACGGGGATAAATAAACAAGCGCTGAGCGCGTTTTGTGTTTATTTATCGCCGTCCCAGTAAATATGCCCCCAAAGCGGGCTGCCCCACTGCCCCATGCTTTGTGCTGCAGTGGACGGAAGGAATATCTGAATAACACAATAAAAGACTGTTGTAAATAACATGAGTAGTCCAGGAAGATTGCATATAGATTTATTGTAGGTAGGATGTTTCCAGGATGAGAGGCCCATCTCCACTGACCCTCACACACACGAACATTCACTCACCCACATCCTCTCTCCCAGGCACTCGGGCTGAGCAGCAGCAGTGTAACACACCCCCTTTCTTTGCAATGAAAAAGAAGGAAAGCTCACAGGCATATCACACACTGCAAGATGACAAAAGATGACAACACTTCTAACGCATCGGCATGAAAATTAATGATGGAACATTCACGCAAAGAGGAGAATTGAGGCGGGGAAACAGACCACAAGACGCACGCACACCAGGCTCTTTCAATCGCACAACAACCAAACCCTCCCACAGCACAGACCACAGACCAACCCAAGCACCTACATCGTGACAGCTGGCCAGGCGAACACGAGATGCACAAGAGAACCAACGATGAAATGTGTGAAAGGAAACTAACCAGTAATAAAAAATAAACAGTAAGCAGGTGTGAAAATATCCACACAGAACAAAGCAACAGGCACACCTTTAGCAAACTTCGCCAAGGAGAAACTGGGGTGTGATGTGTGTAAAGGGGCTTCACACAGAACCAACAGGACTCCCAACGCAACCCTGACGGGTGAGGGGAAAACATAAACCAAGCAAAGGAAACCTTGGCACCCAAGGGGGGAACAATGCAACGCAGACCAAAGCAAGACGCAATCCGAAATCTTGTAAGTAAAACAAGGCGCAATCTGAAATCACCTAAGTAAAGGCACGTAAAGGAAGCAGGCAAAACTCTTCCCCCAACAACTCAAATTGGGTGTGATGTGTGTAGAGGTTTCACACAGAGCCAAAGAAACACTCAACACAACCCTGACGTGCGAGGGAACAAACCTAAAACAAGCAGGAAACCTTGAAGTCCAAGGGAGTCATACATATACAAGCAAGCCGTGACTAGTGAATCACGTGCGTCAAAGCATATGAAGTAGGTCTGCAAAACAAGTAAAGATCACACCGATCACCAACAATAACCTCCACCCAAAAATACAGTTGGTTGTGATGTGTGAGGGGACTTCACACAGGACTCATGGAAAAGCACATATGGAACGAAATTGCACATAAGGTAAGTAAATGCATAAGTGAGAAGTAGAATCTCACCCAGGCAGACACGCACACTAATCACCATAACCACGTAAAAGTGGGAAACACCAGCACAATAACAAGGTAAAACCACAGGGCAACATGCAACCGCAGCCCTGACGTGCGACAGAAGAGAAAGGAAAGAGCAGAGTGTAGAAAGAGTAAAATCCCACTCAAATGCACAGACAGACGGAACACATGTGTTCAATGACCTGAGAGAAATGATTAAAACGAATAAAGATCCATATAAGAACACACCGAACCACTTGTGGGTAGAGTGACCTGAGGCATCCCTCATGGCACACTCTAAACGTGTGCACTCCAGCTTAAAGGAAACAAAACAATTCATAAGAAAATACAGATGTAAACAATTCCAGCCGACACTCTCACATGTAACGACGCCTGTAATCACTGAAATATAAAGTATGTTGTAAAGCGGAATTCAATGGGAATTCAAACAGTAGAGTGAGGTACACATTGTGCAGGGTGGAGCAGCAGTGAACACAGTGCACAGCGTGGAGCAGCAGTGAGCACAATGCACAGCGTGGAGCAGCAGTGAGCACAATGCACAGCGTGGAGCAGCAGTGAGCACAATGCACAGCGTGGAGCAGCAGTGAGCACAATGCACAGCGTGGAGCAGCAGTGAACACAGTGCACAGTGAGGAACACAGAACTATCAGGAGTGACGTGAACTGTCAAACTGAAGAAACTGCAGGGGTCGAGTTCCAGTTTACAGGCGCATTACCGCCAATGACCACATGACGGCAGTAGAGCACTAGAGAAGGTCTATGTTCAAATGAATACACTCTGTGGTGATGAGGAAATTGAGGTGGACAATCCGAAGTCAGGAGGGAAAGCAGCAGGGAAGAAAATATGGATATGGCACAGCAGTCTTGGCCACTTCGAAAATCACGACTTTCTTTTCATGGAGCCCCCCTGCTGCTCAGCCATCTCCACTGCCCCTCACACACACTGACATCCCCTCACCAGCATCCTCTCACACAGACACCCAGGCTGAGCAGCAGCAGAACAGAGAGGAATGAATGAACTGCTTTGGGTGTACATTAGGCCTGGGTAGTAAATTCCACTCCGCTCGTGGAATTTGCAGAATCTGGGTAATTCCGCGTTCCGCAGAGAACGCAAAATTGTCAAAAATTCCGCAATCCGCTGCTTCACAGAATATTTTGCTTGTTCACACTTTCAAAATGCGTGTTCACAAGATATTTCTCCCAGAGCACGCAAACAGCATTCACGAACAGGAATAAAGCATCGCGAAAGGGCGGAACAAGCAATTCCCCGTGTTTGCGGAACTTATGTGTGCTTGTGGAGATTTTTTATCGTTTAGCGGAGGTTTGCATAGCACGACTACGCAAATTATGCCCACCGCTAGTGTAGATGTGCTGGTCATGAAAGGGCAGCAGGCCGTCATTCGCCTTGAAGTCAGCCAATGACTGAAGTGGGCGGACCCAGGGAAGTCAGCCATTGACTGAAGTGGGCGGACCCAGGGAAGTCAGCCAATGACTGAAGTGGGCGGACCCAGGGAAGTCAGCCAATGACTGAAGTGGGCGGACCCATTGCCCCATTGTGTATGCAGGACAGGGCTGGAGGACGATGCAAATGTCACAGTAACAAACAACTGGCTGAAGAGAGCTGGCTGGAAGCCCCGGCAAGTAAAAAGATTATGCTTGTAACTTTAGTACCATCAAAAAGTATTCTCTAAAGCCAGGCCTAAACACTGCTCCATTTGCTATGAGTGAGTCGTTTGGTCAGTGATGACGAGAAGGACACCAGTTGTGCACGGGTCCATTTGCTGGTAATGCCCCGGCCACTTACGGTAATCTTCATTACCTCCTCGTCACATGAGTTACGTAGTGGGCTTCAGCTGCACACCAGAACCTTCCAAAGCAAATCCACATCCCATGCCACCCATCCCTCCCCAACATGGCTGTAGAACTACTGAGCCCCAAGAACCACATGAAGCTGATAGAAAAACAGAGAGGGAGGGATGGGGCTGCGGGGCCTGTGCCCCCCATGCAGGGGCTGCGGGGCCTGTGCCCCCATGCAGGGGCTGCGGAGCCTGTGCCCCCCATGCAGGGGCTGCGGAGCCTGTGCCCCCCATGCAGGGGCTGCGGGGCCTGTGCCCCCCCATGCAGGGGCTCTGGGGGCCTGTGGCCCCCCATGCAGGGGCTGTGGAGGCCTGTGGCCCCCCCATGCAGGGGCTCTGGGGGCCTGTGCCCCCCATGCAGGGGCTGCCGGGGCCTGTGCCCCCCATGCAGGGGCTGCGGGGCCTGTGCCCCCCATGCAGGGGCTGCGGGGCCTGTGGCCCCCCATGCAGGGGCTGTGGGGGCCTGTGGCCCCCCCATGCAGGGGCTGCCGGGGCCTGTGCCCCCCATGCAGGGGCTGCGGGGCCTGTGCTCCCCATGCAGGGGCTGCGGGGCCTGTGGCCCCCCCATGCAGGGGCTGTGGGGGCCTGTGGCCCCCCATGCAGGGGCTGCCGGGGCCTGTGCCCCCCATGCAGGGGCTGTGGGGGCCTGTGGCACCCCATGCAGGGGCTGCCGGGGCCTGTGCCCCCCATGCAGGGGCTGCGGGGCCTGTGCCCCCCATGCAGTGGCTGCGGGGCCTGTGGCCCCCCATGCAGGGGCTGTGGGGGCCGGTGGCCCCCCCATGCAGGGGCTGCCGGGGCATGTGCCCCCCATGCAGGGGCTGCGGGCCTGTGCCCCCCATGCAGGGGCTGCAGGGGCCTGTGGCCCCCCATGCAGGGGTTGTGGCGGCCTGTGGCCCCCCATGCAGGGGCTGACGGGGCATGTGCCCCCAATGCAGGGGCTGCGGGCCTGTTATCCCCATGCAGGGGCTTTGGGGGCCTGTGGCCCCCCATGCATGGGCTGTGGGGGCTGTGCCCCCCCCCATGTGGGTGCTGTGGGGGCCTGTGCCCCCCCACCCATGCAGGGGCTGCTGGGGCTGCAGGGGCCTGTGCCCCCCATGCAAGGGCTGCAGGAGCCTGTGCCCCAATGCAGGGGCTGCATGGGCCTGTGCCCCCCATGCAGGGGCTGCAGGGGCCTGTGCCCCCCATGCAGGGGCTGCTGGGGCCTGTGCCCCCCCCCATGCAGGGGCTGCCGGGGCCTGTGCCCCCCCATGCAGGGCCTGTGGGGGCCTGTGCCCCCATGCAGGGGCTGCTGGGGCCTGTGCCCCCCATGCAGGGCCTGTGGGGGCCTGTGCCCCCCATGCAGGGGCTGCTGGGGCCTGTGCCCCCCCATGCAGGGGCTGCAGGGGCCTGTGCCCCCCCCCATGCAGGGCCTGTGGGGGCCTGTGTCCCCCATGCAGGGGCAGCTAGGGACTGTGCCCCCATGCAGCGGCTGCGAGGGCCTGTGCCCCCCATGCAGGGGCTGCTGGGGCATGTGCCCCCATGCAGGGGCTGTGGAGGCCTGTGCCCCATTGCAGGGGTTGCAGGGGCCTGTGCCCCCCATGCAGGGGCTGCTGGGGCCTGTGCCCCCATGCAGGGGCTGCTGGGGCCTGTGCCCCCCATGCAGGGGCTGCCGAGGCCTGTGCCCCCATGCAGGGGCTGCGGGGCCTGTTATCCCCATGCAGGGGCTTTGGGGGCCTGTGGCCCCCCATGCAGGGGCTGGGGTGGGGGGCCACATGGGCTACGGGGGCTGTGCCCCCCATGAGGGTGCTGTGGGGGCTTGTGTCCCCTCCATGCAGGGGCTTTGGGGGCCTGGCCCCCATGCAGGGGCTGCGGGGCTGTGCCCCCCCATGCGGGTGCTGTGGGGGCCTGTGCCCCCCACCCATGCAGGGGCTGCGGGGGCTGCAGGGGCCTGTGCGCTGGATTCGGAAGATAAGAAACTGTCCATACGGTCCGGGTAAGGTCGTGTAAACACGACGAATTGCGAAATGATTGTTTAATGGTTCAGAAAATACTAGTATTACTCTTTGTTGACTTATTTGGAGATTCACTGTCTGCAAACGGAGAAACAACAGGCTCTTTCTCTTTGCAAACAGTGAAGGATAGGTAACGCAGCCAGCGTGTCTATCTTTCTCCCCCACTGATTGATTATTTGTTCACGGATTGTTTTCGGGAGATTTCCCTCTCCCACACTGATTAATTGTTTTTTTCCCCGAACTACTGTTCGCGGATCGTTTTCTGGAGATTCTCTGTCTACAAACAGGAAAGAACAGGTTCCTCTTTGCAGATAGTGAAAGGGTAGAGGACGCAGACCTTTTGCGGGCCTACTTATTCTCCCCACTGGTTGTTTATTGACTATTTGATATTGGTTCATGAGGTATTCACTGCCTGCAAACAACGTAGAATAGAAATATTCTGTCTAGTCTTTGCACGCAGTGATAAGATAGGCAGTGCTGACTTTTTGTCCTCGTTGTGAGCTGTCATGTCTGTCTTCTCCCCACTGATTGGTAGTTGGTTCAGCCCGGACCGTTTATTAGAGGTGGACCATCTAGCTCCGCTGGAAGGCACCCCTAATAAAGACATGTTCACAAAATATGGATTAGTTACCATAGCCTATAGTAAGCTGTGGCACAGGTATACCAAAGAAAGTCAAGAGAAACAGTGGCCACTGATAGGATCCTTCGATCTTGATAAAATAGAAACGTTAGAAATACCCCTTCGTAATAATAAGACAACGCCTATTATGCTCGACAGTCTCGGTATGTGGCGCAAAGAAGCAATGCAACGAAAGAAAAGAGACGAGGTCAGAGTAGGTAAAGGAATATATCGACAGGACAACCCCAAGACACAACGACCCGAAAGTAATCCCCCGACACTACGCACAGGACGACCAGACTTAGGGCAAAACCAATGTGCTTTTTGTAAATGTTCCGGGCACTGGAAAGCCCAATGCCCGACTCTACTGAACGAGGGTAGGAGCAGAGGGCCGACAGGAATAACAGGCCGGCAGAAAGGGAAAAGGCGCGAGACAAAGATGAATCAGACTGACACGGACAGGCCAGATAGAACCACCACGTTCGATTATGCCCGATGGCACAGATTTCGCCAGACCGATTTCAGCGACATGTTCGAGTCCTCATAGATCGAACAACGCTAAGACGAGAAACCCAGTCTAGCTCTAAGTTACCCGGTGACGAACCCCGTACTACCGCTACTGTTCCCTAACACAAAAAGCCACCCTTTTCGGATAACCTACAGAAACAATACACAGAGTAGTCTCGGACAGATTAGTATACATTCCATTAATGAGCTCAAACTTCGAGTGCAATGGGACTGATTACTCTCTGCTGCCCCCCCCACTCTGTAAAAAAGGAGCAATTACAGGCCAGCATAGACAACCCCCCATTACCCAGACATGCCTGTCCAAATAAAATACCTACCCCCACTCCGGAAGTTCCCGAAATGCCGCAGGTCACCGGTCACGCCCATCCGGAAGGTGAAACACACAGCACGTGTGGGGCGGGGCCTGCTGACAGCCATCGATCAAATCGCCAGTGGGATGTCCAGGAGGCACCACGGGCCCGGCATGAAATGGCTGTCCCATCCTCTTCTTCGTGGGGTGGGCTGGGAGGGAGAGGCGACGCGAATGAGCCTCTCCCACCTCCTCGGATAGGAGGTTTCCCAGCCCCAGTCCGGCCATCACAAATACCTCCGCTGAAATTGGTCCAGGTTGGGCTGGGAGGGAGAGGCGACGCGGACGGGCCTCTCCCACCTCCCTGGATAGGAGGTTTCCCAGCCCCCGGCCCGGCGCCGAAATCCTCCAGCCAGGCGGCGCCCATACTTGCGCAGCACAGAACATGCAACGGCGGCGCCCATACTTGCGCAGCACAGAACATGCAACGGCGGCGCCCATACTTGCGCAGCACAGAACATGCACTGCGGTTGCCATACTTCCGCAGCACAGGACATGCCACAGCGGCGGCCATACTTCCGCAGCACAGGACATGCACCGCAGGCGGACATACTTCCGCAGCACAGGACATGGGATGGCGCCGGCCATACTTGCGCAGCACAAGACATACGATGGCCCTCAAGTGTACTTGTGGAGCACGGGATGTGGAGTGGCCATCATGCATGCCCATGAAAGAGGGCAGCGTGGAGTGCACCGGGAGAGGGAGACGGCGCGAACGAGTCTCCCTCGCCCCCCCAGGTGGGGGCGCCACAGCTGCACCCTAGCCGAATGTCCTGCTCCCACGGCACGGTGTTCCATTTTTTCACCCCAAAAGGTCTCTTCCACTCTTGCAGACTCGACGAAGGGCGGCTGCTGCAGGGCCTCAAAATGGCGTCTGGGCCCCCTGGAAGGCGGGTCTAGGCCGCTAGAGTAACTTTGACCAACAATGTAACTCGGACGCTTTCCCACCGGGGCACGAGCCCCCACCTCCGACAGCATCTCCACAGCCTTGAAGATTCTACAAAAGTCCCCGGAGCCCTCGGCCCCTGCAGGCTTCCGGTGAGGAACAACTGCCTTGATCGCTAACGAAATAACCACGACATAGCCACCCCTTCTGTTAGCACGAGTTTTTTTGAACTGCCGAAAAGGACTCTGGTCCAACCGCCGGTTGTGGGAAACATTTTGTCCCTGATGCTACTTCCGGACTAACACGGCCCCGCCCAAAATGGCGCCGGTGTCAATAAGAACTTACGAACACCTCGTGGTGTTTTTAGCTAATAAGACTCGATGTTCTGAGATATGTTATGATCCTTTGTACACTTGACGAAAAAGAGGGAGGGTTCACTCGACGAACATGTAAAAGGATCCCGTGAAAAATGTTGATTTCAATGTACGATTTATTATGACATTATTGTAACTGATACATAACCTCGCTTGTGACACACGCCCACGGTATGCATATAGGAAATTTGATTACAACTAGCCTGACTGTGCTTCCAATTATGAAATGAATGCTCCTTGATCCCTCACCTATTGATAGACCTTTTTAGTTTCCTGCAAATGACTAAATAAACCCTTTTTAATGTTTTTAATGCTGCAAAATACCCCCCCCTTACTGTACGTGCTTCAGCCATCGCCGTGTCCGGCCAAAAACGATTACACTCTCATATCTACATGCTGAACGATTGTGCAAATAAAGGTTTTCCAAACTATGAACAGGTATTGCATGCCTTTTTTAAATGTGGGATCAGCGGGAGAGTTTTTCTGTGCACCCTGTTTTGTTCTCTTTTTAAGGTTATTAGAAGATGGTTGCTCAGCCCCAGATGGAGGATCGAATCTAAGACACGATACTCTGCCTCCAAGTATGCGGCTGGCTCAGGAACTAACGCATGGAGAAGGACCTCGACTTCTGAGGACGGGTAAAGTGAAACGGTGTAAATGATAGAATGTTATAAAGGTACGGCACTCAAAGGTACTAGGGAACAGAGTTGGCCGAAGAGCTGATATGCCTTAGAACATCACAGCGTTGGAAAAGATTTAAGGACCCCGATAGCTAGATACATCTACCAATTAGATACCTCGCACTAAGTGCCTCTGATTTTTAACGTTTCCCTACACACGGCCTATAAGGACACACTGCCCCCCCCCCCCCCGGCTTCAGAAACCAAGACCCCAGGGATTCTATCCCGAGGAGATAAGACGAGTATGTGGTAAGTAAAGGATTTTCGTGCCCACGCATTTGATATGCTAGAGTGTTGTCCCCCTCCCTTCCCCTCTTTTCCTCCCTCTACAGGTTACATCGGAATCACGACTGAGGTATGGTGAAGATCTGAAGCCTCGCCATGTCTGATACATGAAGCGGACTAACGCTGCAAGGTGGCACCTAAGCACACCCACAAACTGCTCTTGTAACGAAAGAGCCAATAAGTTGTATGATATGATGAAACACGATCACCCCTAATCCGTGTTGCGTGAATGGGCACGTGTCACGCATGTCTGAAACTATGAGAAAATGTTTTTGTGCGACTGAAGCGCTGACTAGTCAAAGGACCGAGAGTGCGAGAAGTGCGACACAATGGTGCCTTTTACTCAATGCATGTCCCCTGTACCCGGCCTAATGCTCGTCCGTCCCAAACTGCATGCTTTCGAAATTCTAACACAGACCCGTAATGTCTCATATTGTGTAATGCGCTGAATAGCCTATCTTAATCCACGGCCACTCCCCATGTCGTACGTGTACTATTTAGCCTATTGTTGCACATCTCTCTCTCTCTCTCTCTCTCTCTCTCTCTCTCTCTCTCTCTCTCTCTCTCTCTCTCCCTCTCTCTCTCTCTCACTCTCTCTCTCTCTCTTCCACACTCTCACTCTTCCGAACGACTAGCACCTAATTGGCAAACCGCCACCCCTGGTGCACCACCCAATTGGCTCCAAATACCACAAGTATTTGCACAAAATTTGTCTTAATTAAAATCACCTTAATGCCGCGTCACTACCTCTCCTTTCTGCTAAAAATTGATGAAACCTAGAATTGGCCAAACGGGAAAGGACAGGTAAGACGACTGAGGTTCCCTAATCTGACCCATAATAAGGGAACTACATGTCAGTGGCTTCTATGATAACAAAAAAAAATGCCTCAGATAACGCGACCTTCCCCGTCCCGAATTGTCTCAATACCCAAACAGTAAAAGTGATCGAAACGTCCCCATCTTCCCAGAACGCCCTCAGTTTTGTATCAGCTGCCCCGGACGAGAGTTTTAAAAATGTCCCTCACCCCCTGGTTGTAAGAGATGGGTCGACTTACGACTAACACAGGCCAGCCGTTGTTCCTAGAAATGATTTGTTGATGAGCAAGCTACCGAGTTTAGAATTCGAGAAATGTCACTGAACGCTTACCAACTGAACTGTGACCTTCTGCTAGATAACGCCCTCATGACACAAAGCAGGACGATAGTCCCTCACCACAGTTTGCTATGTCCCTAGTTGTTTTCCATAAGACCCCGGTTTTTAATGAAGTAGTCAGGTTGTAAGAGGCTATGTAGGAATTAGAATGATGTTTGCAAAGTTAAGATTAGACCGAAATGAAGAAATTGTTGCAATGAACCCTGTTGAAAGAAAAGGTTTAGCTGAAAGGTAGGATGCATTGATCGAATGGAAAAGTGTTTAGCCTATGTTCGTTCCTCAGAAAGATACCTATCAGACCATGGTGATAGCACGTTGCACTTTTTCGTACAATATAAAACCCTGGAGAACGGTGTAGCTTCGTAAGGCTCGTACTAGGAAAGTGGGTCTCTGCCAGAAGAACTAACGTAACTGTAATAAGCAAAAAGCAATGAATAGGTACCAGATCTCGTACCACGACAATGAATGTAACACCAACAAACACCAAAGAAATAGTTACGAAGGAAAGTTATAGTAAATCCAGCAAGCCCGTCATCAATTATTTATATGTTGGTTGTGAACCCCAATGTAACGAATGTTTCTCATTTGCTTGGAGCTGGGAGAGAAATAGACTTATGTGATTACCTTCCTCTGCCAATTCTCTAAAGACTGTCTTTTCAAACTCATTTAAGGGTACCACTGTCGGAGGAGAGAGAGGCCGGATGTGGGAGCACGCGGCCTGACTACAGATCGTGGAACATCTGCGACATTGGCCAAGGCGAGACCGCGACAGTAAGGAGTTGCAGGACGAGGCACTGTTTCCGACAAAATGAGAGGAAAGGGCTGACCTGATGCCCCTGCTCGACGATCAACACGTGCCGAAAAGTCCCCGCTCTCTGAACTCGGTCATGGGCCCGCCTACCAAAATTTTCCGTCCCCCTGGTCTGTTCCCGATCTGGCCCTGCTCCATCCCCTTTTTCTCCGACCTACCCTAAGGACTACTCACACACCCCCTTCTTCCACCTGAACTCTTTGACAATCGACTCAAAAGGACACAGGGCGAAAAGGACCTTTTTGACCAGGAAAGCGAGGAAAAGGTCATGCCCTGCAACGCGGGACCTAGAATAAAGCTGGACACATAGCTCCACCGCCGGTGCTCCACCGTGCCAACAGAAGACGACAAGTAATGCTGAGAACTCACTAATGATGGTCCATGACAATAGGACTTCCCCTTCGAACAATGACACCCCTGATTATCGTTTTTCCTACGTCTCATTTCTCTCCCAGCCACCATTGTATTGATTATGCTCCAACCGTATGTGAAAAGAACTTACATATGTAATAACCTATCAGTTCACATTCCGAATGACTATAAGCATCTATGAAATGTACTCAACGCTCTCATTACAGAATCGTTTTGTCCGATATTGCATTACTATGACTTTCCTGCAAACGAGTTTATCGATAGACCCGCCTCCTAAGACGAAAGATTTTAAATGTAATGTTTATAGCTCCTTCACCTGGGTTCCTACTTCTTTACTTATGACCGCCACAGTAGACATGGATAGGAAATAGGCCAGCAAGATGTCTTGGATATGTTAAAGGGAGGACTGTGGAAAATTAGTACGGTTTGGTAAACATTATCTGCGCCATCTTGCCTTTTCCCCTGATGCCACACTTTTTTGTCGTGCGCACTCGCCATTTTAGGTGCCTCGATCAGAACTACCCTCTGCACGCCACTGGCCCCCAGCACAGCCCTTCGCCCTCACAAACCCCCCCCACGCACTGGCCACCCCCCTCCCCGCTCTCACATGCCTTGGGTCATAAACCCCTCTTCAGCGCAGCTCTGCCTCAGAGCCCCATCCTGGTCCCAGCGCGACACCTCCCTTCATTCCTTTCATGGTCCCAGGCCCTTTGATACAAACCCCCTTTTCCTGTGTGCCCGTTTGTCTTCCTCGTTCCCAGGCCGCCACCTAGCTCTGCGGATACTGTTTATTGCCCCCGTACAGTAGGAAGCTTCCCCCAATTAAAGGACCCTCAAATTGATCAAAGCCCCCACCCTATGATATCCGATCAACCCCACACATTCCGTGAATCGGCGGAATGTCCAGCTGCGCGATAATCATCACCTATTGTGACCGGGGTGGGGACTTCAACTGTAAATGTGTGTGGGAACGGGCCTGAAGGGGAGATTCCGAGGATGTCCTTTCATACTTCAAAGCATTACAAGAATGTGTTACCTGCAATAAAATTCATAAACTGTGTATAAGAGGCCAGGCCTCAGAGATGCGGTTAGAGCACCTCGTGACGATACTGGCTGTCTGAACTGATGTGTTCTCCTCCGGAGAGAATAAACCTTGTTTCCTGCCTTCCAGTCTTCAGCGCCTGCCTCTTCATTGATTAATATTTTGTGGGTTAAAGAGGCGATACCGCCGGGCAAATATTCGTTGTCCTTGACCTGTTTTTACACAGGGGCCTGTGCCCCCCATGCAGGGGCTGCTGGGGCCTGTGCCCCCCATGCAGGGGCTACAGGGGCCTGTGCCCCCCATGCAGGGCCTGTGGGGGCCTGTGCCCCCCATGCAGGGGCTGCTGGGCCTGTGCCCCCCCATGCAGGGGCTGCAGGGGCGTGGGCCCCCCCATGCAGGGGCTGTGGGGGCCTTTGCCCCATTGCAGGGGCTGCAGGGGCATGTGCCCCCATGCAGGGGCTGCGGGGGCCTGTGTCCCCTCCATGCAGGGGGTTTGGGGGCCTGGCCCCCCATGCAGGGGCTGCGGGGCTGTGCCCCCCCATGCGGGTGCTGTGGGAGCCTGTGCCCCCCACCCATGCAGGGGCTGCGGGGGCTGCAGGGGCCTGTGCCCCCCATGCAAGGGCTGCAGGAGCCTGTGCCCCAATGCAGGGGCTGCAGGGGCCTGTGCCCCCCCATGCAGTGGCTGTGGGGGCCTGTGCCCCCCCATGCAGGGGCTGCGGGGGCATGTGCCCCCATGCAGGGGCTGCGGGGGCCTGTGCCCCCGATGCAGGGGCTGCGGGGGCCTGTGCCCCCGATGCAGGGGCTGCGGGGGCCTGTGCCCCCATGCAGGGGCTGTGGGGGCCTGTGCCCCCCATGCAGGGGCTGCGGTGGCCTGTGCCCCCCATGCAGGGGCTGCATGAGCCTGTGCCCCCCATGCAGGGGCTGCAGGGGCCTGTGCCCCCCATGCAGGGGCTGCAGGGGCCTGTGCCCCCCATGCAGGGGCTGCAGGGGCCTGTGCCCCCCCATGCAGGGCCTGTGGGGGCCTGTGCCCCCCATGCAGGGGCTGCTGGGGCCTGTGCCCCCCCTTGCAGGGGCTGCAGGGGCCTGTGCCCCCCCATGCAGGGCCTGTGGGGGCCTGTGCCCCCCATGCAGGGGCTGCTGGGGCCTGTGCCCCCTATGCAGGGGCTGCAGGGGCCTGTTGCCCCAATGCAGGGCCTGTGGGGGCCTGTGCCCCCATGCAGGAGCTGCTGGGGCCTGTGCCCCCATGCAGCGGCTGTGAGGGCCACTGCCCCCATCAAGGGCTGCTGGGGCCTGTGCCCCCATGCAGGGGCTGCGGGGGCCTGTGCCCCATTGCAGGGGCTGCAGGGGCCTGTGCCCCCATGCAGGGGCTGTGGGGGCCTGTGCCCCCCCATGCAGGGGCTGCGGTGGCCTGTGCCCCCCCATGCAGGGGCTGCATGGGCCTGTGCCCCCCATGCAGGGCTGCAGGGGCCTGTGCCCCCCATGCAGGGGCTGCTGGGGCCTGTGCCCCCCCATGCAGGGGCTACAGGGGCCTGTGCCCCCCCATGCAGGGCCTGTGGGGGCCTGTGCCCCCCATGCAGGGGCTGCTGGGCCTGTGCCCCCCCATGCAGGGGCTGCAGGGGCGTGCCCCCCCCATGCAGGGGCTGTGGGGGCCTGTGCCCCATTGCAGGGGCTGCAGGGGCCTGTGCCCCCATGCAGGGGCTGCAGGGGCCTGTGTCCCCTCCATGCAGGGGCTTTGGGGGCCTGGCCCCCCATGCAGGGGCTGCGGGGCTGTGCCCCCCCATGCGGGTGCTGTGGGAGCCTGTGCCCCCCACCCATGCAGGGGCTGCGGGGGCTGCAGGGGCCTGTGCCCCCCATGCAAGGGCTGCAGGAGCCTGTGCCCCAATGCAAGGGCTGCAGGGGCCTGTGCCCCCCCATGCAGTGGCTGTGGGGGCCTGTGCCCCCCCATGCAGGGGCTGTGGGGGCCTGTGCCCCATTGCAGGGGCTGCAGGGGCAAGTGCCCCCATGCAGGGGCTGCGGGGGCCTGTGCCCCCCATGCAGGGGCTGCGGGGGCCTGTGCCCCCCATGCAGGGGCTGTGGGGGCCTGTGCCCCCCATGCAGGGGCTGCGGTGGCCTGTGCCCCCCCATGCAGGGGCTGCATGAGCCTGTGCCCCCCATGCAGGGGCTGCAGGGGCCTGTGCCCCCCATGCAGGGGGTGCTGGGGCCTGTGCCCCCCATGCAGGGGCTGCAGGGGCCTGTGCCCCCCCATGCAGGGCCTGTGGGGGCCTGTGCCCCCCATGCAGGGGCTGCTGGGGCCTGTGCCCCCCCTTGCAGGGGCTGCGGTGGCCTGTGCCCCCCCATGCAGGGGCTGCATGAGCCTGTGCCCCCCATGCAGGGGCTGCAGGGGCCTGTGCCCCCATGCAGGGGCTTCTGGGGCCTGTGCCCCCATGCAGCGGCTGTGAGGGCCACTGCCCCCCATCAAGGGCTGCTGGGGCCTGTGCCCCCATGCAGGGGCTGCGGGGGACTGTGCCCCATTGCAGGGGCTGCAGAGGCATGTGCCCCCATGCAGGGGCCGTGGGGGCCTGTGTCCCCTCCATGCAGGGGCTGCAGGGGCCTGTGCCCCCCATGCAGGGGCTGTGGGGGCCTGTGCCCCCCCATGCAGGGGCTGCAGGGGCTGTGCCCCCCATGCAGGGCTGCGGGGGCCTGTGCCCCCAATGCAGGGGCTGCAGGGGCCTGTGCCCCCTATGCAGGAGCTGCAGGGGCCTGTGCCCCATTGCAGGGGCTGCAGGGGCATGTGCCCCCATGCAGGGGCTGCGGGGCCTGTGTCCCCTCCATGCAGGGGCTGCAGGGGCCTGTGCCCCTCATGCAGGGGCTGCGGGGGCCTGTGCCCCCCCATTCAGGGGCTGTGGGGTCCTGTGCCCCCCATGCAGGGGCTGCTGGACCTGTGCCCCCCATGCAGGGGCTACAGGGTCTGTGCCCCCCATGCAGGGCCTGTGGGGGCCTGTGCCCCCCATGCAGGGGTTGCTGGGGCCTGTGCCCCCCATGCAGGGGTTGCTGGGGCCTGTGCCCCCCATGCAGGGGCTGCTGGGGCCTGTGCCCCCATGCAGCGGCTGCGAGGGCCAGTGCCCCCCATGCAGGGGCTGCTGGGGCCTGTGCCCCCATGCAGGGGCTGCGGGGCCTGTGTCCCCTCCATGCAGGGGCTGCAGGGGCCTGTGCCCCTCATGCAGGGGCTGCGGGGCCTGTGCCCCCCCATGCAGGGGCTGCGGGGGCCTGTGCCCCCCATGCAGGGGCTGCGGGGGCATGTGCCCCCCATGGAGGGGCTGCGGGGCCTGTTCTCCCCATGCAGGGCCTGCGGGGGCCAGTGCCCCCCATGCAGGGGCTGCAGGGGCCTGTGCCCCCCATGCAGGGGCTGCACGGGCCTGTGTCCCCCATGCAGGGGCTGCAGGGGCCTGTGCCCCCCATGCAGGGGCTGCGGGGCTGTGCCCCCCATGCAGGGGCTGGGGGGCCTGTGCCCCCAATGCAGGGGCTGCGGGGCCCTGTGCCCTCTATGCAGGGGCTGCAGGGGCCTGTGCCCCCCCATGCAGGGGCTGCAGGGGCTGCAGGGCCCTGTGCCCCCCATGCAGGGGCTGCTGGGGCCTGTGCCCCCCATGCAGGGGCTGCAGGGGCCTGTGCCCCCCATGCAGGGGCTGCGGGCGCCTGTGGCCCCCATGCAGGGGCTGCAGGGGCCTGTGCCCCCATGCAGGGGCTGCAGGGGCCTGTGCCCCTGTTGGACAGGCCCCATGAAGGGCTCGCTCCCTCCCCGCATGACAGGGCCCTGGTACCGGCCTTCCAGGTACTACCCGCAGAAGCAACACCCAACCCGTCCCCCATGGGACGTCTGCTCCCGGGAATCCCTGTGTCCCTGGCCTGGGCCACCGTCAGCACCCTTGCCCGGACCAGCCGCCATCTTAGACACTGCGCCACGAGGCCGCGTGGCCTCAGCTCGACCCCAACCCCGGGCCTGGCCAGGTCCCGACATCCCGGCACCACCATCCACCCAGGAGGTGAACGGACCACTTGGCAGGTCAATGGGAGTAAGAAGTGTCGATGGCTCTCTCCCGCCAGGTGCCGATCCCCCCCAGCCTCCCCGGGCGCTGGCTCCACCCCCCTGCTGGGTGTCTGGACTCCCTCATCCCGGACCTCCCGACCTCCAAGAGCGAGGGTCCGGACATCAAAGAGCGCCAGACCTATAACTGAGGCAGCCCCAGATCAGGAAGGCAGTTGTATCCTGGAGTCGAGAGACACCGAGAAGAACTCATCCTTGATGGACTGCTGGCGCTGCCGCAGCCCTGCCTTGTGAACCATCGTCCTGACTGCTGGCGCTGCCGCGGCCTTCTGCACCCTTCATCCTCGTGGGACCTGCTGGCGCTGCCGCGGCCCGTTCCAACCTTCATCCTCGAGGGACCTGCTGGCGCTGCCGCGGCCCGTTCCAACCTTCATCCTCGTGGGACCTGCTGGCGCTGCCGCGGCCCGTTCCAACCTTCCTCCTCGTGGGACCTGCTGGCGCTGCCGCGGCCCGTTGCAACCTTCATCCTCGGAGGGACCTGCCGGCGCTGCCGCGGCCCGTTGTAACCGTCATCCTCGTTGGGACCTGCTGGCGCTGCCGCGGCCCGTTGCCACCTACGATCTCCCCGGGACCTGCTGGCGCTGCCGCGGCCCGATCCCTCCGAACGCCGGGCTCAAGGATTGTGAGCTACCGCCGTTTCTACCCCAGTACCCGTAGGTACCCAGACTGTCCCGCTACCCCCTTTCCCTACTAGAGACTAGAACTGAGAGGACCATCGTGTCCTGATCTCCTTGTATCATACTGCCTCATTTCAAGAACTGCCTATAAAAGGTGTTAATCTGATCTTCGTGGGGTGTCCATCTGTGGGGGGGGAAGTTACCTGTCTGTGCGATCGCTGGAGACGGTCCTCCCTGGAGGCCTCTCCCCTTGTGCTCGGCCGACCCTCCAGGTCCCCGTCTAACATTGGTGGCCAGCGGCGCGATCCGAACCAACGCGTACCGTACAGACAGTAACTCACCCTACGACTAAACCACAATGACGACCAAAGAGAGCGGATCGGCAGAGAAGTTCCAGATGGAAAAGCTGGAAGAATACAACCACCGAG
Source organism: Lissotriton helveticus (assembly GCF_964261635.1). Lineage (NCBI taxonomy): Eukaryota > Metazoa > Chordata > Amphibia > Caudata > Salamandridae > Lissotriton > Lissotriton helveticus. The sequence continues at coordinate 1,957,285,052 of NC_136068.1, read as the reverse complement.
AGCTAAAACAATTTTGCATGGACTTAGGCATTGCTACCACCGGGCTAAGCACAAAAGAAGACTTCAAAAACGCCCTAGAGGCCTGGACAGAGACGAATACCGCCACCCCCCGGGACCCCGAAGCCCCGGAAGTCAACACCACCCTGACGGAAGAACGGAGAACAGGCCCCTCCCGAGAAGAGATCCAGGAGCGGGAAAAAAATAGACTACACGAGTTAGACTTGGCACGGCTCAAATTAGACGGAGAATTGAAGCTGGCGGAACAAAAAATAAACTTAGAACACTTACGGCTCAGAGAAGAGCGAGAGGAAAAACAGAGACAGAGGGATCTCGAAGAAAAAAGACTGGCATACGAGCACGAGTGCAAACTAGCAGAGATAGAAATGCGCAAACTGAACAAAAACCTAGGGGTGCCCGAGCCACCGCGCTCCCCGGGTACTACCGAGCAGAAGGTCCACATCCCCAAGGATGTGGTCCGAGAATACCACCGAAACGACGACATACAGCAGTGGTTCAAGGCCTATGAGATCGCCATGACTGCCCACCGGATCGCTCGAAGTGACTGGGGAGCCGGTCTATGGGGGAGATTCGTCAATGAGGGCCGTGATGCCCTGCTGCAGCTTCCGGACCATCAAATGACGTCCTATGACCACATGAAGGCCGCCCTCCTCAGTCGATATGGGCTTACGCCCGAAATGTACCGCCAGAGGTTCCGCAACTGCACCCGGATCCCAGGTACAACTTGGTTGGAATACGTGAACTATTTCAGCCGGGCCTTCGAGGGATGGATCAAGGGTAACAACGTAACCACTTACGAACAACTCTTCAATCTCATTGTGTGGGAGCACCTCTCCAACAACTGTTTCGTCGAGCTCAGGCAGCACCTCCTCGACAGTAAATTGACTGAACCACGGCAGCTCGCCACCGAGGCGGATCGGTGGGAGAGCACCCGAGTGGCCCGGAGTGGGCCGAACAAGCAGAACAGAACCAACCAAGGTCATCATCGTCCCCGAGGAGGAGGAGGACAGGGCCGGGGCAGAGACGCTGTCCCAGTCACTCCCGCTAACACCACCCCGCCCCCAGCAGGCCGGGGAAACCCCCCGATGCGCCCGGGGTTCCGAGCCAACGTTACGTGTCATCGATGCCAGCGAGTCGGCCACTATGCCAGTGACCCGACCTGCCCGAAGAACCAGGTTCCCGGGCCCCGCCAGGTGGCGGCCGCCGCCCTAGGAGAAGAACAAGTCTCCGAAGACCCTGAAGCATATGAGTCGGAGCAGTTCGAGTGGGAACCCGCCGCCATGACCCTGGCCTGCCTAGGAGGAAGAGACATGGTCCCGCGGACTCCCCTGCCCGCCAACACTCGGAAGTACAGCCAATGGGTGAGCATAAATGGGCGCAAGGCCGAGGCACTGCGTGACACCGGGGCCAGTGTGACGGCCGTCCGTTGTCACCTGGTGACCCCAGAACAAATCCTGCCAAACGTGCTTTGCCCCGTCCGATCGGCAGACAATTCGGAGAGCCTGTGTCGGATGGCCTGCGTCTCCTTCGAATGGGGAGGAGTGTCCGGCATGCTGAAAGTAACTGTCCGCGACGATGCCCCCGTGGACTGCCTCCTGGGGAACGATCTCGAGAGCTCCCCGTGGGCAGCTGTTGAAAGAAGAGAGCATCTGGGGATGTTGGGTCTCCCGGACTGGGCGTGCGTGACCACCCGGTCCATGGCCACCCGCACCATCCCTAGACCAGAAGAACCCGAATGGTCAGCACCTCCGCCCTCGATCGCTCCAGAAGAAGACTTCATCCATACCGACCACCCGGAACCCACCCCAGAGGGGTCCGCACAGCCCCCCGAACTTCCCGACCTGGCTCAGTGGCGTCAAGAAGGGGGGCCCACCCAAGAACAATTCCGGCAGGAGCAAAAGACCTGTCCCTCCCTCGAGGGACTGCGACAGCAAGCGCTCGCCCAGGGCCAAGGGGACACCACCGGGGCCCACTGGGTTTATTGGGACAATGATCTCTTGTACAGCGAGCAAAGAATCGCTGAGCTGGGGGCTGGTCGAGTGCTGGTGGTGCCCCTCCACTTCAGAGACTTCCTGTTGAACTTGGCCCATGATGTCCCCCTGGCTGGGCACCTGGGGCAAGACAAAACCTACCACCGCCTGGTGACTCACTTTTTCTGGCCCAAAATGAGAAATGACGTCTCCAACCACTGCCGGTCCTGCCCGACCTGCCAGGCCAGCGGGAAGAGTGGCCGCAAACTCAAGGCACCCCTACAGCCATTCCCAGTGGTGACCACCCCGTTCGAAAGGGTGGGGATAGACATTGTGGGGCCTCTGGACCCCCGAACAGCACAAGGGCATCGCTTCATCCTGGTCCTGGTGGACCACGCCACCCGCTATCCTGAGGCGGTCCCCCTTCGTACTATAACAGCCCCAGTAGTGGGTCGAGCCTTAATGGGGATCTTTTCGCGAGTGGGCTTCCCCCGGGAGGTCGTCAGCGACAGGGGTACGAACTTTATTTCAAAGTATATGAAATCCCTCTGGCAGCAGTGCGGGGTCACCTACCGATTCACAACCCCCTATCACCCCCAGGGAAACGGACTGGTCGAGCGGTTCAACCGCACTCTCAAGGGGATGATCATGGGGCTAGAAGAACCCCTACGCCGCCAGTGGGACGTGCTACTACCGTGCCTCCTCTTCGCCTACCGAGAAGTCCCCCAGAAGTCCCTCGGCTTCAGCCCCTTCGAACTCCTGTACGGACACCCCGTTCGCGGGCCTCTCAGCCTAGTGAAGGAGGAATGGGAAATGGCCCCCCTAAAAACCCCTCCAGACGTCTACAAGTACCTCCTGACCCTCCGCAATCAGACCCGGAAATTCCGGGAGATCGCCAAAGCCAATCTTGAGGCCAGTCAAGAGGACATGAAGAAGTGGTACGATCAACATGCCTCCTCCATCGAGTTTGAACCGGGTCAGCAGGTATGGGTGATGTCCCCCATCGAACCGTGTGCCTTGCAGGACAAATGGACAGGGCCCTTCAAGGTGATCGAGCGCAAGAGTCCCGTCACCTATCTCATCGACCTGGAGTCCCCCCGGAACCCCCGCCGGGTTCTCCACGCCAACAGACTCAAACCCCACTTCGTGCGCTCAGAACTCAGCCTGCTGATGGCTACCGACAGTGGCGCAGAAGGAGACTCCGAGCCCCTCCCTGACCTACTGAGGACCCGTGAAAGAGATGGTTCGGTGGACGGGGTCCGACTCTCCGAAGCCCTGACCCCAGAGCAGCGTCAAGATTGTCGGACCCTCCTGCTGCCGTTCGCAAACCTGTTCTCCCTCGCACCCGGAGTCACCTCCTGGTGCCTGCACGACGTGGACACTGGGGACAGTCCTCCTGTCCGGCACCGGGCGTACCGAGTACCGGATCGGGTACGTACATGCATCCAAGAAGAAGTCTCCAAGATGCTCGCCCTCGGGGTCATCGAATCTTCGGACAGTCCCTGGGCCAGCCCGGTCATCCTGGTCCCCAAGGCCGCGGCCCCGGGCACCACACCTGAGCTCCGATTCTGCATCGACTATCGGGGTCTGAACGCGGTCACCCGAACCGACGCTCACCCTATCCCCCGAGCAGATGAACTAGTCGACCGCATGGGGGCAGCCCGCTACCTAAGCATCTTCGACCTGACAGCGGGCTACTGGCAGATCGGCCTCACCCCCAGGGCCCAAGACCGCTCCGCTTTCTCCACCCCGGATGGGCACTACCATTTCAGAGTGATGCCATTCGGCATGAAAAACGCTCCAGCCACTTTTCAAAGACTGGTGAACCAGGTATTAGCGGGCCTCGAAGAATTCAGCGCCGCCTACCTGGACGACATCGCGGTATACAGCCGCCACTGGACAGACCACCTCCACCACCTCCGAGAGGTCCTGCAGGCCCTCCAACAGGCCGGCCTCACCATAAAGGCCAGCAAGTGCCAAATCGGCCAGGGGTCCGTGACCTACCTCGGACACCAAGTGGGGAGCGGTCTGGTGGCCCCCTTCCAACTCAAGGTAGCTGCCATTCAGTCCTGGCAACCCCCCGAAACACAAACCGAGGTCCGAGCCTTCCTGGGGCTCACCGGATACTACCGGCGGTTCGTGAAGGACTATGGCAGCATTGTGGGGCCCCTCACAGAACTCACGTCTAAGAACCACCCAAAAAGAGTCAACTGGACTCCCGACTGTCAAGCGGCCTTCGAGAAGCTGAAGACCGCCATGTGCACCGCTCCTGTGCTCCAGGCCCCCGACTACAGCCGCGAGTTCATCGTTCAGACCGATGCCTCCGACCATGGTATTGGGGCCGTCCTCTCCCAACTGAACCCCGAGGGAGTCGACCAACCAGTGGCCTTCATCAGCAGACGCCTACTGCCCCGAGAACAGCGCTGGAGCACCATTGAACGAGAGGCATTCGCAGTGGTATGGGCCCTCAAGAAGCTCCGGCCTTACCTCTTCGGAACCCACTTCCGGGTACAAACAGATCATCGGCCCCTGCAATGGCTCATGCAAATGCGGGGGGAGAATCCCAAACTATTGCGGTGGTCCATCTCCCTGCAGGGGATGGACTTCACTGTAGAGCATCGCCCTGGTCAAGACCTCGCCAACGCGGACGGCCTGTCCCGCTTTTTCCGCCTCGACGAGGAAAGTCCCCAAGAAGATGGGTGACTCTCCCCGCCTTCAGCTGGGGGGGGGACGCATGTTGGACAGGCCCCATGAAGGGCTCGCTCCCTCCCCGCATGACAGGACCCTGGTACCGGCCTTCCAGGTACTACCCGCAGAAGCAACCCCCAACCCGTCCCCCATGGGACGTCTGCTCCCGGGAATCCCTGTGTCCCTGGCCTGGGCCACCGTCAGCACCCTTGCCCGGACCAGCCGCCATCTTAGACACTGCGCCACGAGGCCGCGTGGCCTCAGCTCGACCCCAACCCCGGGCCTGGCCAGGTCCCGACATCCCGGCACCACCATCCACCCAGGAGGTGAACGGACCACTTGGCAGGTCAATGGGAGTAAGAAGTGTCGATGGCTCTCTCCCGCCAGGTGCCGATCACCCCCAGCCTCCCCGGGCGCTGGCTCCACCCCCCTGCTGGGTGTCTGGACTCCCTCATCCCGGACCTCCCGACCTCCAAGAGCGAGGGTCCGGACATCAAAGAGCGCCAGACCTATAACTGAGGCAGCCCCAGAACAGGAAGGAAGTTGTATCCTGGAGTCGAGAGACACCGAGAAGAACTCATCCTTGACGGACTGCTGGCGCTGCCGCAGCCCTGCCTTGTGAACCATCGTCCTGCCTGCTGGCGCTGCCGCGGCCTTCTGCACCCTTCATCCTCGTGGGACCTGCTGGCGCTGCCGCGGCCCGTTCCAACCTTCATCCTCGAGGGACCTGCTGGCGCTGCCGCGGCCCGTTCCAACCTTCATCCTCGAGGGACCTGCTGGCGCTGCCACGGCCCGTTCCAACCTTCATCCTCGTGGGACCTGCTGGCGATGCCGCGGCCCGTTCCAACCTTCCTCCTCATGGGACCTGCTGGCGCTGCCGCGGCCCGTTGCAACCTTCATCCTCGGAGGGACCTGCCGGCGCTGCCGCGGCCCGTTGTAACCGTCATCCTCGTTGGGACCTGCTGGCGCTGCCGCGGCCCGTTGCCACCTACGATCTCCCCGGGACCTGCTGGCGCTGCCGCGGCCCGATCCCTCCGAACGCCGGGCTCAAGGATTGTGAGCTACCGCCGTTTCTACCCCAGTACCCGTAGGTACCCAGACTGTCCCGCTACCCCCTTTCCCTACTAGAGACTAGAACTGAGAGGACCATCGTGTCCTGATCTCCTTGTATCGTACTGCCTCATTTCAAGAACTGCCTATAAAAGGTGTTAATCTGATCTTCGTGGGGTGTCCATCTGTGGGGGGGAAGTTACCTGTCTGTGCGATCGCTGGAGACGGTCCTCCCTGGAGGCCTCTCCCCTTGTGCTCGGCCGACCCTCCAGGTCCCCGTCTAACAGCCCCTCATGCAGGGGCTGTGGTGGCCTGTGTCCCCCATGCAGGGGCTGCGGGGGCCTGGCCCCTTCCATGCAGGGGCTGTGGGGGCCCCTTGCAGGGTCTGCAGGGGCCTGTGCCTCCCATGCTGGGGCTGCGGGGGCCTGTGCCCCCCATGCAGGGGCTGCGGAGGCCTGTGCCCCCATGCAGGGGCTGCGGGGGCCTGTGCCCCCAATGCAGCGGCTGCGAGGGCCTGTGCCCCCTCCAAGCAGGGGCTGCGGGGGCTGTGTCCCCCATGCAGGGGCTGCGGAGGCCTGTGCCCCCATGCAGGGGCTGCGGGGGCCTGTGCCCCCAATGCAGCGGCTGCGAGGGCCTGTGCCCCCTCCAAGCAGGGGCTGCGGGGGCTGTGTCCCCCATGCAGGGGCTGCGGAGGCCTGTGCCCCCCATGCAGCGGCTGCGAGGGCCTGTGCCCCCTCCAAGCAGGGGCTGCGGGGGCTGTGTCCCCCATGCAGGGGCTGCGGAGGCCTGCCCCCCATGCAGGGGCTGCAGGGCCTGTGCCCCCCATGCAGGGGCTGCGGGGGCCTGTGCCCCCATGCAGGGGCTGCGGGGGCTTGTGCCCCCCATGCAGCGGCTGCGAGGGCCTGTGCCCCCAATGCAGCGGCTGCGAGGGCCTGTGCCCCCTCCAAGCAGGGGCTGCGGGGGCTGTGTCCCCCATGCAGGGGCTGCGGAGGCCTGCCCCCCATGCAGGGGCTGCAGGGCCTGTGCCCCCCATGCAGGGGCTGCGGGGGCCTGTGCCCCCATGCAGGGGCTGCGGGGGCTTGTGCCCCCCATGCAGCGGCTGCGAGGGCCTGTGCCCCCCCATGCAGGGGCTGCGGGGGCCTGTGCCCCCCCCATGCGGGGGGCTGCGGGGGCCTGTGCCCCCATGCAGGGGCTGAGGTTGGAGGCCAGTGCCCCACCCATGCAGGGGTCTCTGTTGGCCCCTGTCTCTCTGGTTCCACTGATCCCTGTGGGGGGGTTCAGTGACCCCCCCTGCACTATACACCGGTTAACCTACCCTGCACTCATGTTACATGTCAGCTGCATGTTATTTTATATGTACATACCTTGAGATGGAAGACCCAAGAATGTTACAGAATGTTTTATTTGCATACGAACGTCATGGCCCCGCCCCCACGGGTACTTGCCCGCCCAAATTGGGCCCAGCTTCACAGCTCCTTTACTTCGTGAATGCACTGTGACCACTGGGTACAAAGCGGGGGTGCACAAAGTAGTAATGCCCCCCCCTGGCCCCCCCTTGTACTACAGGCAGGAGGGGCCCGGGCTCCCGGAAGCTGCCCATGTTGGCAGAGGGCACAGATGCAGGTCGAGTGCACAGTAGGTGAGTGCATGGTAGGTGAGTGCACACTGAGTGGACAGTAGGTGAGTGCACAGTCGATGAGTGCACGGTAGGTGAGTGCAAAGTAGGTGAGTGCAGAGTAGGTGAGTGCACAGTAGGTGAGTGCACGGTAGGTGAGTGCACACTAGGTGAGTGCATGGTAGGTGAGTGCACGGTAGGTAAGTGCACAGTAGGTGAGTGCACAGTAGGTGAGTGGACAGTCGGTGAGTGCACAGTAGGTGAGTGGACAGTCGGTGAGTGCACAGTAGGTGAGTGCATGGTAGGTAAGTGCACGGTAGGTGAGTGCACACTGAGTGCACAATAGGTGAGTGCACAGTCGGTGAGTGCACGGTAGGTGAGTGCACAGTAGGTGAGTGGACAATCGGTGAGTGCACAGTAGGTGAGTGGAGAGTTGGTGAGTGCACAGTAGGTGAGTGCACAGTAGGTGAGTGCACGGTAGGTGAGTGCACACTGAGTGCACAATAGGTGAGTGCACAGTCGGTGAGTGCACAGTCGGTGAGTGCACAGTAGGTGAGTGCACAGTAGGTGAGTGCACAGTCGGTGAGTGCACGGTAGGTGAGTGCACAGTAGGTGAGAGCTCAGTAGGTGAGTGCACAGTCGGTGAGTGCACTGTAGGTGAGTGCACTGTAGGTGAGTGCACAGTAGGTGAGTGCACACTAGGTGAGTGCACGGTAGGTGAGTGCACAGTAGGTGAGTGCTGTTGGACCCGGCCTCGTGGCATGGTTCGCCTCTGTCCCTCCACACCCTATGAGTGTAGGCCTGTACCCCGAGTCCCCTGCGCAGCCTCCCCATTAGTGTAGCCTGCACCCCGAGCCTAGTCGTCCTACTCCAAGTAAACCTAGATCCCCCGAGAACCTTGACCAGGCCTGCCTTTCCCGCTCCACGCCCGGCTCCGAGCGCCTAACCTTGCATGCCCCACAAGGCCCGGACGCCATTTTCCCTTCCCGAGATCCCTGTCTCCCTGGGCCTAGCGTGACCCCGGCCCCAGCGAAACCCAGACTCCAAAGGCGCGCCAGTCCCGGATGGGGGGTAAAGGGCTCCCCGAGTGAGATAAGCCAGGGAGTTTCGATGGCACCTCCGGCCTCCCCTGAGGGGCCGGTATCTGTCACACCTTTGGGCCTCCCCTATGGGCCAGTTTCGATCACCCCTCTGGCCTCCCCAAGGGCTGGCTCCAGACCCGCTGGGCGTCTGGGAATTCTCGGGCCCATCTTTCAAAGGGATCAAAGAGCCAACCGCCGGACCCCGCCAACGACCAGCCCCCCGGGCAGGAGACCTCCGCCTGCGAAGGTCCGGAGATCAAAGAGCAAAAGGACTATAATTGGGCCCGTCCGACAACTAGGGGGCAGTTGTATCTTGGACCTGAAGCCTGCTGATCTGATCGCGGCTGACCCTAAGACGAACTCATCTGGAACCTCGGAGCCCTGCTGACGCTGTCGCGGCTCAAGCTGAACTGAACCATCGGAGCCCTGCTGACGCTGTCGCTGCTCAAGCTGAACTGAACCATCGGAGCCCTGCTGACGCTGTCGCGGCTCAAGCTGAACTGAACCATCGGAGCCCTGCTGACGCTGTCGCGGCTCAAGCTGAACTGTAACCATTGGAGCCCTGCTGACGCTGTCGCGGCTCAAGCTGAACTGTAACCATCGGAGCCCTGCTGACGCTGTCACGGCTCGACCTTTCCAAGACCATCCGAGCCCTGCTGACGCTGTCGCGGCTCCTCACGAACTTCTCCAGATCGAGCCCTGCTGACCTCGTCGCGGCTTGAGGAGTACTCTGGTCCGGCTGGACCATCGAGACCACCATCACGACTGCGACGACTCGACGGAGGCGAAGCAGCCAGTACGACCAACCTCCTGTATCCCCCGGCTCGAGGATTGAGAGCTGCGCGTAGGGTACGCCTCGTACTGACCCAGAGACTAAAAGGCTGTCCCGCTTCCCCCTTCCCGAATCCTCCAAGACTTTGTGGTCCCTCGACCACTGTGTATATAAGAGTGCTTCCTTCGTTTATTGCTTATATAAAGAACTTGTTACTAGAATCCAACGGTGTGGTGTCTGTTCATAGTGTGGTGCGAGCTCAGTGTGTACGATCCTAGACTCGAAGTCCTCCCCGGTGAGGACCTCACAATCAAGACTCGGCAAGTTCTGTGGAAGAGGTGGGTCTTGGGAGGACTGGGTGAGCATAACCCGGCCCTCTGAGGGCGCCCCTTCCAACATTGGTGGCAGCGTCGCGATAAGAACCTACGTCTAGGGATCGTACAGCACTGACACACTACCCGAACGAAGAGCAACCATGAGCATCACAAACGACGAAACCACCTTCCGGATGGAACTTCTGGGAGATTATACACACCGGCAGCTGAAGCAGTTTTGCATAAATCGCCAAATCCCGACAACGGGACTAAACACCAAAGAGGACTTTCAACAAGCTCTAACAGCCTGGATGGAGACCGGAGCCCAACCTCCAGCACCGACAGAAGCCGATGGAGGGGGAGCACCCCGGATCGAAACCCACGCCCCAGAGCAAGAAAGAGCAGAGTCCCCGACGCGGACTCACAGCACAGAGAGAGGTCTATCTCGAGAAGAGATGACCGACCGAGAACGCAACCGAAGCCACGAGCTAGAACTAGCCCAGTTGAAGATGGAGGTAGAACTCAAGCTGGCCGAAAAGAAGATAGCCATTGAGCAGCTACGGCTGCAAGGAGAACTGGAGGAGAAGAAACTCCAGCGAGAACATGACGGAAAGAAGCTCCAGCTGGAGCACGAGCGCAGCATATTGGAAATGGAACTAAAAGCCCGGAACGAAGACAACCGAACAGCAGCGACTCGAGAGTCCGTTCCCCCGGTGGAACCCAAGGTCCACATCCCCAAGGATGTGGTCAAGGAATATTACAAAAACGATGACATCCAGCAATGGTTCAAGGCCTACGAGGTCGCCATGACCTCCCACCGAGTTCCGCAGAAGGATTGGGGAGCCGGGCTATGGGGGCGATTCCTGAGTGAGGGGAGAGACACCCTACTTGACCTACCGTCTGCCGAGCAGACCTCCTACAGCCACATGAAGGAGGCCCTCCTCACAAGGTACGGGCTCACCCCAGAAATGTACCGCCAACGCTTCCGAGAATGCAAGAAGATCCCCGGCACCACATGGGTAGAATATGTGAATTTCTACAGCCGGGCCCTGGAAGGGTGGATCAAGGGCAGCAAGGTATCCACCTTCGAGGGACTCATCGACCTCATTGCGTATGAACATTTGTCCCTGAATTGCTTTGTGGAACTCCGACAGCACCTCCTGGACAGCAAGTTGGCCGACCCCCGGAAGCTGGCCGTCGAGGCCGATCGCTGGGTGAGCACCAGAGTACCCCGGGGGCCCGGGGGAGACTCTGGCCGAAATGAACAGGGACCTTCCCGCCCAAGGGGAGGGGGGAATCAGAATAGACAGAAGGGATCCCAGGGAGGGTCCCCGCGCAGCCCCCCCAGAAACCAGCCTGGCACATCGCCTCCCACCGCGCGCGCAGGGTTCCCCCCAGCTAAGCCCGGGCCCCGCGTCAGCCAAGCCTGCTTCCATTGCCAGCAACCCGGGCACTATGCCAATGACCCCCGCTGCCCTTTGTTCAAGAAGCCTGCCGCTGCAGGGCCCCCAGTGCGCCACATCACCTCAGTAGCCCTAGAAGAGGAGGAGGAAGAGGGGTTCGAGGGAGCTGACCCCGCCTCCATGATGTTAGTCTCCCTGGGTGATAGGGAGATGGTCCCAGGAGCCCCCCTACCCGACAACACAGAGAAATACCGACAGCAGGTGACTGTCAATGGCCATCACATAGGGGCGCTCCGAGACACTGGGGCCAGTATCACCGCCGTCAAACGGCACCTCGTCACCGAAGCCCAGATTGTTCCCCACATCTCCTGCAGGGTGATCGCAGCCCATAACTCCGTCCGCACCTGCCGGATAGCTCAAGTCCCGTTCGAATGGGGGGGCGTCTCCGGAGAGTTACGAGTAGCGGTCCACTCAGACATGCCCGTGGACTGCCTGCTCTGCAACGATCTAGAGAGCTCCCCAGTGCAGAGTAGGTGAGTGCACACTAGGTGAGTGCACAGTAGGTGAGTGCACACTAGGTGAGTGCACACTAGGTGATTGCACAGTCGGTGAGTGCACGGTAGGTGAGTGCACAGTCGGTGAGTGCACAGTAGGTGAGAGCTCAGTAGGTGAGTGCACAGTAGGTGAGAGCTCAGTCGGTGAGTGCACTGTAGGTGAGTGCACAGTAGGTGAGTGCACAGTAGGTGAGTGCACACTAGGTGAGTGCACAGTAGGTGAGTGCACACTAGGTGAGTGCACACTAGGTGAGTGCACAGTAGGTGAGTGCACACTAGGTGAGTGCACAGTCGGTGATTGCACAGTCGGTGAGTGCACTGTAGGTGAGTGCACAGTCGGTGAGTGCACAGTAGGTGAGAGCTCAGTAGGTGAGTGCACAGTAGGTGAGAGCTCAGTAGGTGAGTGCACTGTAGGTGAGTGCACTGTAGGTGAGTGCACAGTAGGTGAGTGCACACTAGGTGAGTGCACAGTAGGTGAGTGCACACTAGGTGAGTGCACACTAGGTGAGTGCACACTAGGTGATTGCACAGTCGGTGAGTGCACAGTAGGTGAGTGCACAGTCGGTGAGTGCACGGTAGGTGAGTGCACAGTAGGTGAGTGCACAGTCGGTGAGTGCACTGTAGGTGAGTGCACAGTAGGTGAGAGCTCAGTAGGTGAGTGCACTGTAGGTGAGTGCACTGTAGGTGAGTGCACTGTAGGTGAGTGCACAGTAGGTGAGAGCTCAGTAGGTGAGTGCACTGTAGGTGAGTGCACTGTAGGTGAGTGCACAGTAGGTGAGAGCTCAGTAGGTGAGTGCACAGTCGGTGAGTGCACTGTAGGTGAGTGCACAGTAGGTGAGTGCACAGTAGGTGAGAGCTCAGTAGGTGAGTGCACTGTAGGTGAGTGCACTGTAGGTGAGTGCACAGTAGGTGAGTGCACAGTCCTCGGATGCACACTGAGGTGAGGCTGTCACTCGGAAGTGCAGGTGGGAGGGGCCCCCTCAGTCCTCCCTCTCCCCGCAGCTGCCCATGTTGGCAGTGGGCACATCCGTGCCAGGTGCTGTGTTTGTACTAAGCCGGGGCAGCTGCGGGGGCTCATGGGACGGAGCCACCGCCACCCCCCCACGCCCCCCCACCCGGTGTCAGCAGAACCGGATCCCCCGCAGGAGACGTAAATCACTCCCACGGGGTCTCCCCTTACGAGGCAGGGGCCCCTTGGGTGAGGGGTGCGGGCGTGGGCACGGGGGGGGGGGGTGCAGGCGTGGGCACGGGGGGGGGGGGATACTACTGACTGACACCCCCACGCAGCTCTGCCAATGCACCTCAGTGTGAGCCCCCCCGGCCTGCAGGGTCCGCTCTTTACAGGCCCTCCACGTACCCCCCCCCCCCCCAGCAGTGCCCCAGCCCCCCCACAGACATGCAGCTCGCCCCCCCCTCGCACCGCGGGGTCTGGGGGGGGCTCATTAATTTACGCATAGCCTCTCGCCCCCCCCCCCCCCCACCCCTGACCCGCAGCAGGTTCAGAGGCCTCTTAATTAAATACTCGTGAGTCTGAGTTCCGCTCCCAGCAGCTGCGGAGCCCGGAGGAGAGGGGGGTGGGGGTGGGGGGGGGGTCGGGGGGGTATTTTTAGATCCCTGGAGCAGGGTTACCCAGCAGAGGATCACAACACGCACCAGAGGAATCCCAGGGAAAGCAGTACTGACACGGAGTGAACCCGGCGTCACCTAGAGAGGCCAAGCACTGGATGTGCAGAGAGCAGACTCAAGAGAGAGGCCAAGCACTGGATGTGCAGAGAGCAGACTCAAGAGAGAGGCCAAGCACTGGATGTGCAGAGAGCAGACTCAAGACAGAGGCCAAGCACTGGATGTGCAAAGAGCACCCTCTTATTAACGAGAGAGGCCAAGCACTGGATGTGCAAAGAGCACCCTCTTATTAACGAGAGAGGCCAAGCACTGGATGTGCAGAGAGCAGACTCAAGAGAGAGGCCAAGCACTGGATGTGCAGAGAGCAGACTCAAGAGAGAGGCCAAGCACTGGATGTGCAAAGAGCACCCTCTTATTAACGAGAGAGGCAAAGCACTGGATGTGCACAGTGTAGACTCATGTTAACTAGAGAGGCCAAGCACTGAATGTGCAGAGGGAGGACTCATATTAGCTGAGAGAAACCAAGCGCTGAGGGGCATATTTATGAGAGGCTTGCGTTGCGTTTGCACCGCGCGACATGGTACATGTGTGACGCGAACCCCGAAGTCTGAGTTTTGTAGCCACGCAAAGGCTCTGTGCGTGGCTCTGAGCGGCCTCATAGCTCTGGAGTCACGCAATGCAGCGGAGATCACAGCGCTGCGTCAGACGCCCTGGGAGGGTGTCCATGGGTGTCACATGGGTCTCATGTCGCACCCGTGGATTTAGACGCAGTCCCATACTTACAAGACCTTGTGAATCTGAGAAGGCCCCAAAATCTTACTCCTTCCCGGTGAAGGCGGAACGAGGAGAGATGTCTCTTTTTCTCCTCGTTTCTTCCTCTTTCGATGTGTGACGCCCCCTCGTGCACCGAGACAACCCGCTTGCACCACGGGCACCCTTGCACCACGGGCACCCTTGCACCGCGGGCACCCTTGCACCACGGGCACCCTTGCACCACGGGCACCCTTGCAACGCAGGCACCCCTGCACCACGGGCACCCTTGCACCACGGGCACCCCTGCACCACGGGCACCCTTGCAACGCAGGCACCCCTGCACCACGGGCACCCTTGCACCACGGGCACCCTTGCACCGCGGCGTGAGGGCGCCTGCCTTGGCGCTAGGCAGCCAACATGGTGGCGAGGCCTGGGAAAGGATGGGAAGGCGTTGCGCTGCCTTAAACACGGCACAGCCCCGCCTTTTCAAGTCACGCAGCGCAGCCCAGCGAGGTGAGTTGCTGCGCTGCGCTGCGCTGTGCTGCGCTGCGTGTCGTCTTCATAAAAGAGACCCTGAATGTGCAGAGTGCGGAGGCATATTAACTCAGACAGACCAAGCACGAAGGGAATTATTTTTGAGGTCTTACACCGCCGTTGCATAACTTTCTTGTGACGCATCGGTGGCGTAAACAATGCACCACACAGCTCCATATTTACAAAGTGACGCATCAGGGCAGATGCGTCACTCTTTAAACCCTTCACTGCATCATACCTGGGTCAGGTATGATGAATGCAAGGTGGGCGTTCCCCCCTCAAAAAAGGCCCGTAGAAGTGGAAAGCAATGAAATCTATGAGATTTCACTGCAACTCTTCTACGAGTTCACTGCGTCGAATCCACAGCAGGCGTAAGACTGACGCAGGCCCTTTCACACGTGACTCGCCCATGTGCAATGACACATTGCTGGAGTTGCGTCTGTTTTCCGACAGACTCCAGCAGTGCGTCATTTATGAGCCACCAGGTACGCCAGGATTCCTGACGTATCTGGTCGAACCTTACGACATGGAGCGTCGTACTGTAAATCAGCGCATTCAACGTGTCACAACGAGGGCGCAATGACAAAGGTTGCATCGCTGCTTTCAACCAGTGACGCAGCACTTTTTAAAAACGAGGCCCTTCATTTCCAGAGACTGGGCGTATATTCATCCAGAGGAGCCGGGTACCGAGAGGCTTCTTTTAAGCCCCCTACACCGCCCTTGCGTCACTTTTTGTGACGCTCCGGAGGTGCCGGAGCCAGATCCATATTTACCAGCCAGCATTTAGCCACTGTTTTTGGTCTAATGCTGCATCGTCAATATGTTCCCTTTGACACCGTTTTCTGTGTTTAACGGGCGTGCAATGGGTGTTGCTCGGAAGGGTCCCAGCTACATCCATGGCTTTTTGGCATTGCCGCAGAATTACGAGAAATTGTAACTCTGAGGCAACGCTCAAAACGTATGCCTCCCGAGGTGTAAGGGTGGCGCAACGAGGAGAAAAATCTGCACAGAGTTCAACGTTTCAATAGAACGTTCCATTTGATGAGAATATCGGGAGTGCACGCGGGACGCTGGCGAAGTTCAACTCGAGATGCTGTATATTTAAGCTAAACAAATCAAGAAAAACTGATTATAGCTACAAATTCCATGAGCCTTTAGAACTCTGTGCAGATATATTCCACACACCTATTATATGAGGATATGGCCAAAGTACCGCGTGCACAATATTAATGTAGTTTGCACGTCATTTGAAATAATAATCGTCTCGTTAAACGCGGACGTTTTGATCAAGGAAGGAGGTCCTTTCCCCATCCTTCAAGGCAGTTTTTAGTCACAGAAGTGTTTGGGAAGACAGTTAATATATTCCTGATGAAGGCGGCCATATCTTAACTGTCCGTTGAAACGCGTTGAAACAGAGGGAGAAGTACAATACACATTGATTAAGGAATATTCTGACTGCTGTGGAATATTAACCCTTATGTTGTACCTTCCTTGTAGTTATAGGAAATGTCTATGATGAATTTTTGTGAAATTCTTGTTCCTTCTGTATATTATCTGTGTTCCCAATTATTTTAATTATTTTATGAGTCTATTTTGTCTTTTTAAATAGTTTTTAATACATTTAATAAATTGTGTAAACTGGATCTAATTTGTTTATGGAATTGGTGTGTTATACTGTGCATTGCTTTAGTTACAATGTCTTTATGAGTGAATTATATCTGTTGTAGTTGAAAGAATTGGTGTCTCTAAACTTAAAATTGCCCAAAGGGAATTCATATTTTGACATATAGTCAGTTTTAATTTTAAACATGTAGGTCAGTGTCTTAAATTTGATACAACTATCTACTTTAAGCCAGTGGAGACTACGTAAAGGACCTGAAATATGGCTAGATCTAGGTAATTTGCACAGCAATCTTGCTGCTGCATTTTGTACCAATTGCAGTCGCCTTATTACAGCCTTCTTTGCCCCTAGGAAGAGAATGTTTCCCAGCGTAGTATAATGAAACATGTTGGACCCGGCCCCACGGCGTGGTCCTAAACCTCCCCGCATGGCGGGCCCAGGACGACAACGGCCCTCCATCAGACCTCGGTTGCCCCTTGCCCGACCTTACACGAACTACCACCAAGAGCAACCCCCCTGACACACCATCGCTCTCCTCCCCTGGAACATGGCGGACCCAGCCTATCCCCAACCCTACCGGCCCGACTCCATCCTGGGCCCATCACGTTACAAGCACGAGGCCTCGTCCGACTCCATCTTGGACCACCACGTCCCGAGCACGTGGCCTCGGCCCCGGCCAAGGCCCCAGCGAAGCCCCGACATCGAGGCACCAAGATCCCCCCGGGTGGTAGAGTGGCCACTCAACAGATCCTAGAGGAGGGAAGTTTCGATGGCCCTCCAGTCGTCCCCGGACGCCTGGTATCGATCGCCCTCCGGCCTCCCTGGGCGCTGGCTCCACCCCCCTGCTGGGTGTCTGGACACCATCATCCCGGCCCCTCTGACCCCCAGGCGAGAGGGTCCGGACATCAAGGGACCCCAGTCCTATATCTGGGCCAGCCCCGGAGTAGGACGGCAGTTGTATCCTGGAGTCGAGAGCCCTGCTGACGCTGTCGCGGCTGACCCCGAGAAGAACTCATTTCCCTGAAACCTGCAACCATCTTTGGAGCCTGCTGGCGCTGCCGCGGTCCATCGTAGCTGAACCATCTTTGGAGCCTGCTGGCGCTGCCGCGGTCCATCTTCGCTGAACCATCTTTGGAGCCTGCTGGCGCTGCCGCGGCCCATCCAAGCTGAACCATCTTGGAACCTGCTGGCGCTGCCCCGGTCCATCCTCGCTGAACCATCTTTGGAGCCTGCTGGCGCTGCCGCGGTCCATCTTAGCTGAACCATCTTCGGAGCCTGCTGGCGCTGCCGCGGCCCAGATTCGCTGAACCATCCTTGGGGCCTGCTGGCACTGCCGCGGCCCATCCTCTCGGAACCCCCCGGATCGTGGATTGAGAGCTGTGCGCAGGGTATCCCTTCCGTCCTCAGGACAAAGACTATCCCGCTACCCTGTCCCCGAGTTACGAGACTTTTCAGATCCCTCGATCTGCCTGTACCTACCGCTGAAGACAAACAACCTTTTATTCTTGATAAAGCCTAAGAACTTATCCTCCTGTGTGGTGTCCATTTGTAGTGGTGTTGTGGAAAAGTAAATTTTGCCATGTTGTATGTGCCTACGTGTTCCCCATCCTAAGTTATATGTGCATGATCGATATGCATGTATTCCCCTATGATCGATTAGAGATGCAATTACAGTTGTGTCCATCTCTAGTATGCCAGTTTCCAGTCTTCATGAAAACAACGAATATTAGGCCTATGTAAACCTGCGTTGCCACATTTCACAGTGTGCACGTTAATTTAGAATAATGTCCCCGTTTCTAGGCCTCATGAGGGCCCAGACACCAGATTCAGCTCCTGTCTTCTGAACCCTCTCCGAGGAGCGATACAGCCCCCACCTGCATCCCTGACCCTTCACTTACTTCATGCCTCGCAGTGCCCGGCCCGGCCTGGCTCTGCCTCCCAGTCTGCCAAGAGTATGTTATGCTTCTAGTTATCAGTCCAGCCCTCCTTCTCTGCATTCCTAAGCTACTGCATCGCATCAATAGTTCCCGTCATGGTCTAGCCTTTATGTCTCCATGTAAGAGAAATACTGTATTAATATTCATAGAATATTCCTCGCACACGAACACATGTAGAATAATGCACGCATCAGTCTTAGTATCAAGTAGCCTTTGCCCTGATAACTTTTGGACTCTATCAATATGTACTCTAAACACCAGATACTAGATATGCCTTAGGTACATGTCGCTCTGACACTCCAGACTTTAGTCTCCTCTTCTAGCGCAGAAGTCATAGCCCCCAGTTCTCCCTGGTAACACGTCATTGCCCGTTTGCGCGCACCACTAGGTTAGAGGTCCCAGCTGCTCAGGTAGCCCCCTCCATGTTCCCGCCCCGTTTATGACATATTCTGTTACGTTTACATCACATGTCTATGTATACGCCCTGTACACGCCTTCTTGTTACATCATTTTGCCCTTATCTTTCGCGACTGCTACGAGAACCGCCTACTGTTACGCCTACTGTATTGAATGTAATGTATTTGTTTAAGTATATATATTGTGCACGCATATTAAAAAGTTATCCCTTATGCTTCCAGATCCTGTCCCCGGCAGCTGCCATCCTATTCCCATGCAGGCTGTCCTGTTCCTGTCCTTTATGTCTGATTAAAGCCTGTGACTCAAGATACCTCGAATCCTGACTCTTATTTATTGAGCTATCTGTTTATATGAGTATCCTGAAAAATAGAACCGGTAATTAATTATTTATTTACCACATAATGGCGCCCGAATAGGGACTTGCCCTTTCCCCACGCGCCGGAGAAGCCACGCAGGCCCCCTGATCCTCTGCAGCCGTGACGGAACCATACCGTGCACGTGCAGATATTTCTGCTTCAAGTATCCCTCAGGCCCACGGAGGAGACGGAGGTTGCGGTCCAGCATCCAGACGAGGCGGTGGAGGAACGCGGCGAGTCCAGACCAGAGCCCAAGCCGAGAGTCCAAGGTCCGAGGTATCCGGAGGCCCACCTGTAACTGAAGTCCGAAGTTCGTAGTCCGTCGTCGTAGCAGTCCAGTCCAGTCCGAGGCCTTCCGTTCTTGCTGCCCGGTGAGTACCGTTGCTGGGGTAGTATCTAGACAGGGTCAATTAATTTGTCTCTGGTCCGTGGGTTTGGGTACACAGATCCAACACGAAGTGTCCACCTAGGTGGATGCGGGTCCTGACGTGTCTCTTTATGAGACCGGTAAGTTTCGTACTGTTTTAGCAGTGCATCTAGTCATTCCAGTAAGTTCTGTTCTCGAGAAATTCATGTGTTCTGTTCTCAGTATTCCAGGTAATATTCTGTCCGAACTGTTATTTTAAATGTTATTTCATGTGTTTTCAATGTCGTGGTATGAGTGATTTGTTTTTCAAGTTATTATTGTGTTTATTGTGTATTGTATTGTGTCCACATTGGATTCCAGCCTAAGTCATGCCTCTATTCTCGAAATTACGTCAGTTAAAAACCAGAAAAGGATTGCTAGAGGAAGCAGTTCCTTTCCCGCCTAGGGACAGTCCAGGACATTTTATGTATCATAAGCATGGCTTAAGTGCCATATTATATCTAGACTTATGGTCTGATTATACCAGACATCTCGAAGAGAAATATAGATGGCCTGTATCAGGCACATGGGATGCCGAGTGCATCATGCGAGTAGAAGAAGTATTGTGGAAAAAGAAATCCAGACAGTCCCAGAAAGATGCCATCGAGTTATGGCGCAAAGAATCTCATAAAAGAACAGAAAAAGAAATCAGAAAAACAGAGTTAAGTAGGGAATCCTCAGAAAGAGCCCAAGAAAGGGAATTAATCGAAGTAGGTGAACGAGTTAAAGCCGAACAGTCAGACAGACAGAGAAATGCCCTTATAAAGGGTATGTATCCTCTTCTTGCCGAGGGCTTGCCGAAAGCAACCCCGGAAGCATCCAGTAATTTTCCGCCGCCATTAGTTCCGATTAAGCTACGTCACAAACCGACCGCAGCTGATATTTTTCTCTCGTCCTATTTGGACGACACAGTCCCAGAATATGCAAATCCTGCTCCGCCTGCTCCCGTAAATAATGTAATTCCTGTTCCTCCAGCCACCGGGGCACCCGTTACAGCACCTGTTACGGTACCCCCGGTCCAGCCTACAGTACATGTACCCGCTACATCAGTCACTCTCCCAGCCCGTACAATACCCGTCGACGATTCTAGTCAAGGGGCCTCGGGGGGAAGTCCTCCTGGAACCCCGCCTCAACATAAACGTGTGACATTAATCGAGCTACATGCCCGAGCGTTACAGCGTTCGCCCAAGCATCAGTCCGTTGCCGATATCAAGCGAGCCCTTACCGAATGCCGTTATGATCCAGTCCCAGGTGATGATAATATGGCTATATATTCACTGCGTGTAAGACGGGTGACCGAATATTTGGACACCCTGCCGAATATGAAAGGTTATCTAGACAGAATATATCGTTTCATCCGTACAGGAGCAGATCCAGGAAGTATAGGCGAGGCCATGACTCAAAGAAAAGTCGAGATTCAGCTCATGCTTTTAAAGTTTTTAATTAATTGTTTAATAAGAGAACAAGATTATCCGGAAAAAGATCCGGAAGAAATGAAAGTCCTGACCAAATGGAGTGACCATATAGCCGAGGGAAGACACAAGACCCAGAACTGTATAGAGAGTATGTACAAGAAAATCCGTAGGGAAATATTAAAGTTACACGAGAAACGTGAAGCACTACAAGCAACCGAGAAAGAAGACGACTCTTCTACTGAAGAGGTAGACAGCGAGAATCCCTCCAGAATAGCGTATGTAGGTAAAACTAGACTTCCCGACCGACATTCACGCCTAGAACACAAGAAAGTTTTCCTTTCTCCAGCACCAGAACAAGGTTCTCTTGAACAAGTATTTCAAGCTACCGATCACATTCTGAAATCACGAATCGGTTATAGTGAACTCAGTACCATGCATGAACAAGAACTAGCCCGATCAGCGGTCCGATGGACTACTGATTCTACCACTTTTCCAGACGAAATAGTGGCACAAATGTTTCTGAAACTGCCCCCAGCCGAGCAGCGACTGGTGGGTATGTATATGATCCAGCACCTCATTACACTGTATGAGGGACAACATTCTGATCCAGGTCCGTTACATGATGTTCTGAACGAGTTACTCCAGTATAGATGGAGAGGTCTAGGTACCGATTTAATTAGTATCATTCTAGAACAGCGCCACAAATATAGAACGTTTCTGAACCCGCATTTTGTTCATGTCTCACCTCCAGAAAGTAAACCATTCTACATAGATAGACAGCATCCGTTACGAGAAGTACATCCAGTTAGGACAACGGGTGGTGATCTAGAACGAGTATTTGTTTACACCCCTATCACCAAGATGGAACTCTTAGAGATGAAAAAGCTAATCCCCTGTCACGACAAAGATCCAGCAGGGTTCCATCGTGAATTAAAAGACATGCTCCGTATGGGAGAATACACGTATCCTGATATCATTAAAATGTTAAAGGTCCTGTTGCCCGCAGGGGTGTATGAAAAACTCAAGGAAAAAGAATGGGAGGTGGGAGAGAAAAAGATAGATTGGACGGCTCTAGAAGCTGAAGATAATTCACGAGTACCAGGTACCGGTCTAGGGGGTAAAGTTAAAGAATTGCCCGAGTTATTGATACAGGTTTTGCCAAGGTTACTAGCCACGAAAAAGGAAGATTGGGATGCAATCTCAGCTTGTAAACAGAAACAGGATGAAGACACTAGTGATTTCTATTCTAGATTTGAAAAATGTTTTATTATTAACAGTGGTTTGAAGACAAGTAGCGAATCGTACCCTCATCTTTTTGTTACCAAATTAGTCGAGAATTCAAGTCCACAAGTTAAAAATCGAGTTTTGAAAGTCGAAAGTAGTTGGCAAGCTAATACCCCGTCACAAATGTTACAGATGCTCCAGTATCACCAGAACAGAATCAGGGAAGAGCAAGAACACGAAAGGAGACGTATGAAAGACACGAAAATGAAAGTATTAGTTGCACAATCTGTTCCACAAGACAGTCAGAAGAGGGGTCCGAATCAAGCCAGTCATCCTGCAGCTCCCGTTAAAGGGACTTGTGTAGGAGAGTAGGGTCTGCTATCCTATGGTCACCCCAAATTTTTGCTTTTTGCTTCACTGGTTTTCGACTACTGAGGCTGTGGGCCTGCTGATCAGACCCCCAGCCTGCTGTTCTCTCACTAAATTACTGACACATGTGCTATAGGCACATACCAATTGGAAATGGACTCCTTGTCAGCCCCTGTATAATGCACTATAGGTGCCCAGGGCATAGGGGCCACCAAGGCCTACCAGGGGCTGCAGCATATCTTTTGCCACCCCTGGCTGGGTCTTAAATTGACACAACTGGCCGATCACTCAGCTGGGGTAAGGTGGTGTAATCACCCCTTGCTTAGATATAGTATACCTATATCTAAACCTATATCTGGACACATGTAAACCTGTGAGCCACTCCTATGGAAGGCCTCATCAATCCTGGAGGCAGAGTGCGTGGTTTTATGTGAGATGGAGCTCTAGCATGAGCTGAGCCTGTCTGCAGCTGTCGGGAACAACTCCCTAAGCTGTTTCAGGATAATGCCATACCATATACTCTTAAGTGCCTTATAATCCTCGCGGTTAAATAGCAACTTTGGTTTGGCTTTATCAAAACATGTTGTGTAAGGTGTCATACGATTTGGAATACTATCCCCTCGCCAGTTCTGGCGACGGGGATAGCATTCCACCCCTCTAGAGGGGTAAGACATGTTGCTATACTTAAATGCGGTTAATTTCTCCAAAGACCTTAAGATCCACAAAATGGATGCCTCTGCCACAGACAAATGTCTGGACCCCTGCAGTTGACCGAAACTCAACCAAATGGGTCCTGGACAAAGGGTTTCCTGTCACAGGAGGGTGTCACCGCCCTCCAGACAGGAGATAGTGGATTGTAGCAGGGAGGTTTGAAAGAAACCAGACACTGCTTGGGGCGCACAAGGCTGCCCCTTGCATAATCCGGCCAAACCGGTTCTGGGGCACTCCAGCCCTCGTGCCAGGGCGGCCTGGATCAAAGGAAGGGGGTGTATCCACCCACTTCCTGGGTCCCACCCATAGGGGGGGACCTAGCAGGTAATCACGCCCCCCAGATTCGAATAAGAGTGGGAGCAGTGCCAATGCACATCAGATTTCCTGGAAGAAACATTTGAAATGAAATTCTGGGCCCTTCGCCCTCCATCTCAACGTGGAAGCCCGAAGAATCTCCCTTGTGGTCAAGGAGTGACCACCCTGCAGCAGCAGGCACCATCCAGCCCTCGACGTCTACTTAGTTGCAGTTCCCGCCGAAACTCGAGCGACTGAGATCGACGAGATCAAGCCTGCCTGCCTTCCAACAGCCCGATCCACAGTCCCTGCAAAGCTGGGACCCGTGGAGGCGACCGGAAGCGTGGGGCACGCCATCTTGAATTGACCACGAGACGCTGACCGTGCAGCCCACGAGTGACCCTCGAAGCTGTGCACCGGGGTTTAAGAAGCCCCCGCCCTGAGCCACTCCTGAGCCGAAGTTCAGCCCTCCACACTCGACGAGTGCTGCGTGGGGCCCTTCTGCTCCATTTGGCTCAACGCGTTGGCCCGGTCACTTGCCAGCTGGCTAGTGGTCCCTGTGCCGACGAAACTACAAAGAAAACTCGTGAATCTGGTTGCTCCAGATTCACATCAGCTCCCCTGAAAAGGAGCCCCGACTCTGACCTTCCTGGTCCGAGTGAGAAGCAATCTTCCGATCCCGCGTGGATTGCTCTTGCCAAGTGTTGTTTGCTCCAAACTTGAAGCCGACTGCACCGACGGTGAGAGCCTGCGTGGGACAGATCGTGACCTGCTCCTGGACGTCGCAGATGCCCCAGAGCCCATGTGACAGCGGAGAGAAGCTCCTCGACGACCACCTGATTGCGCCCGACATTGCCTGGTTCCGTCCTGGTTCCACCCTGGTCACTGCTGAGTGACCCAGACTCTGTCCCCTCTGCTTTCAGGTACCCTTCGACTTGAGTCCACCCTTGGACTCCACCGGACACTTCATCTTTAACCCGCCTGCAGCCCTTTCAGCTTCAAGCACCAAGAGCCTGCGTGTCAGAACCCGACGCCACTTCGACCCTGTGCACCCACTTCCTGTGGGTGAGGTAACTTTGCTCCGCCGGTGTTCCCACACTGGTGCACACCTCTAGGGTCTGTGTGTTAAGTTTTGTTCCTCTAGGTTCAGTGGAAGTGTCCTTTAACTTTAACTTTACAACTTTTACGCACCATTGGTTAACATTGGTGCATGCGTGCGCTTTCCGCACATCTCCCGAATCCCGAGGGCCATTCCCGACTTCAGCATTGCTTGTCCTGACTGCTCCCAGCGATTCCCTAGGCCCTAGGCCTAACCACTGCTCGAGTGGCATCTCTTATACCACTTGTTTAGTATATGGTTTGAGTGGCCCCTGCCCTCATCCATAATTGTGCAACTTGTATGTTTAAACAGTGCCTTTGATTTAACGCTTGTGCCCCTTTATTCATAAAGAATACTGGGGATTGTTTTTAGTAATAAATACATATATTTTTATAATATATACTTGTGTGGTGTCCTTTCATTTGGTATTACAGGATTGTATGTGGTAAAACAGCTCGCTTAACACGACCTCTTAAGTTAAGCCTTTAGGCTGCTTAGTCCATGCTACCCCTAGGATAGCTTGTCTAATAAGGTTGACTTACAACCAGACACCATAAGGGATTGTTTGGTCTGATAATAGGTGGCTCCAGAATTGGAAACATCACCTATCAGGCCAACTTCTCACATTGGTGAGCAGCGGTGCGGATTTGAGCTTGCTGTTGTTTTACCATTGCAATCTTTGTATCAAATTGAAAGATCACATCAAGTACCTCTAGGTACATATAAATCAAAAGCTTAGCATATTAAGTTCTACTGAACTTGGTAGTTGTAGATTAAAGGGATTAGCACACCCTGACTACAACTCACTAGCAAGGTACAGTAGGAAAACACTTAGTGTAGGTAAGTGCACCACTTACACCTCACTAGCAGTCATGTCTGACACAGGAAAAGCCTCAGGGTCTACTCCTGTGACAGTTGACCTTACCCAGGCAACTTTCGGCTATGACAAACTAACCCGAAGAGACTTGATTGCCTTGTGCAAAGCAAGAGGGTTAAAAAGGGGCAGAAGCCCCACCTGCCAAATCCTGGTAGAAATCCTAGAGCAGGATGACTTAGAAAGGGCAAAGGAAGCTTCCCTAGAAACAGGAAATGGAGGGAACCCCCCTGTAACTGACCCCCCTCAGGAGGAAGATGAGGAAGAAGAAGAGGAGGAGGAGGACTCAGAAGTTGAGGACTTAGAAGATCGGGATCAGAGGGGTAGCCAGGTCCCAGTTGCCAGGCTTAGCCAGGCCAACTTAGACCTACTGGGGAATGGAGAGGGCCAGCACCTCCCCAGAACCCACCATGTTATTCTCCCAGGCAACAGAAGAGTGAGATCTCCCTCAGGGGACTCTCATATTTCTAGTGCCTCCAGAGAATCACAGAGAGGCATGACTGCTTCTCAAAAACTAGAGCATAGGGCCAGAATGAGGGCTGTCAAACTCCAGATAGAGAGGGAGGAGGTAGCCTTGGCTCAAGCTAGACTTGCCTTGGCAAGAGAGCAGAAATTAAGTGGCTTAGATGCCACTGGTGGCAGCAAATTTCCTTGAGAAAAAGACAGGGGCTATGACAATAGAAACCTGACAAAAATTGTGCCCCCCTTTAAAGAAGGGGATGACATCCACAAATGGATGACTGCTCTTGAGAGAGCCTGCATGGTACAGCAGGTTCCTGAGGATCAGTGGGCTGCAATTTTATGGTACTCCTTTTCTGAGAAAGGGAGGGACAGGCTCCTCACAGTTAGACCTGAGGATGCCAAAAACTACTCTGTTTTGAAGAGTGCTCTTATTGAAGGGTTTGGCCTAACCACTGAGCAATACAGGTTGTTGTTCAGAGACACCCAAAAAGCACAGACTCAAGACTGGACTGATTTCGTTGAGTGTGCCACTAAGGCTTTGGAGGGTTGGTTGCAGGGAAGTAAAGTTTCAGACTATACAGGATTGTACAATCTTATGATGAGAGAACAGATCCTTAATAACTGTACAAACCAGCTGTTGCATCAATACCTTATTGACTCTGATCTGACCTCTCCCCAAGAATTGGGAAAGAAGGCAGACAAATGGGTCAGAACAAGGATTAAGCAGAAACCCCAGAACCAAGGTGGTGACCAGAAGAAAACAGACCAGAAGGGTGGTAATCAGAAAGATAAAGAAAAAGACCAGAAGTCTTCAGGCCCCCAAACTAATAGTAAGGAGGGTGGTTCCCAAAATGGAAACAAGAAGAAGAAGAATAATGGCCCAAAGACACCTTGGTGTAATACCTGCAAATCAGTTTCACACTGGGGCAGTGAGTGCACCAAGGCAAATCCAGTCCCCACCACTCCAGCTCCTAAAGCAACTGCAACCCCAAGTACAGTAAGCAGTGGTGGAACACAGTCCAAGGGTGTAGCTGGGTTGACCCTGGGTATTGAAGTAGGATCTGGCCTAGTCAGAATCCCTACACAGGCAGTTCTCCTGTATGATGTGGACATTGAGTTGCCCACTGCAGTGAGCCCCAGTAACATGGGCAAATACAGGCAGACTCCCTTAATTAATGAGAAACTGGCTCAAGCCTACAGGGACACATGTGCCAGTGTCACCATGGTGACACCTGACTTTGTGGACCCTGGACAGATTGTACTAGGTGAGAGCTACCTAGTAACCAATGCAAGCAACTCCACTACTTCCCATAGTGTGGCAGTTGTAAACTTCTCCTGGGGAGGGGTTGATGGCCTAAAGAAAGTTGTGGTGAGTGCAGACCTACCAGTAGACTGTCTGTTAGGCAATGACCTTGAAAGCTCAGCATGGTCAGAAGTGGAGTACAGGACTCATGCAGAAATGCTAGGGATTTCAGAGCATGTCCTTGCCATGACAAGGGCTCAGGCTAAGAAGTGCCTTCCTGAACCAGTGGTGGATCTTGGAACAATAGACCAACCACAACCCAAGAGAAGGAGCAAGAGAGGAAAGGCTGAGCCTTCCACCTTGCCCCAGGTTGAGGATCAAGTTTCAGAGGAAACTGATTCTGCAGTCCAAGAGGAGACTGTCTCTGAGGAACTTGAACCTGACCAGGTTGAGTTTCTGGGGACAGGGGGACCCTCAAGGGCAGACCTGAGGCAGGCTCAATTAGATTGCCCTTCACTTGAACCCCTCAGACAGCAGGCTGCTGCTGAGGCTGCTGGGGATGCCCAAGGTACCCATACTGTGTATTGGGATGATGGACTCCTTTACTCAGAGGCTAGAGACCCCAAGCCTGGCATGACCAGGAGGTTGGTTATACCTCTGAAGTTTAGGGGGTTCCTCCTTACCTTGGCCCATGATATTCCCCTTGCAGGACACTTAGGCCAGAACAAGACGTGGGACAGGCTTGTTTCACACTTTCACTGGCCTCACATGTCAGAGGATGTCAAGGAGTTGTGTCGCTCCTGTGTCACTTGCCAAGCCAGTGGTAAGTCAGGTGGCACAACAAAGGCCCCCCTAATACCACTACCTGTGGTGGGAGTTCCCTTTGAAAGAGTTGGAATTGATATTGTGGGTCCAATGGACCCCCAAACAGCATCTGGGAACAGATTCATACTGGTGGTAGTGGATCATGCCACCAGGAACCCAGAGGCTATTCCCCTAAGGACCACCACAGCACCTGTGGTGGCAAAAGCCCTCATTGCAGTTTTCTCAAGAGTGGGCTTTCCAAAGGAGGTACTATCAGATAGAGGCACGAATTTTATGTCTAGCTATCTGAAGGCAATGTGGAAGGAATGTGGAGTAAACTATAAGTTTACCACCCCATATCATCCACAATGCAATGGGCTTGTGGAGAGATTTAACAAGACCCTAAAAGGCATGATAAAAGGATTACCAGAGAAGCTCAGGCGGAAATGGGACATTCTTTTACCCTGCCTGCTCTTTGCTTACAGAGAGGTCCCACAGAAGGGGGTTGGCTACAGCCCTTTTGAACTTTTGTTTGGCCACCCTGTGAGGGGTCCATTGTGTTTGGTGAAGGAAGGATGGGAGTTACCTCTCAAAAAGCCCAAACTAGACATAGTGGACTATGTACTTGGTCTCCGCTCCAGGATGGCTGAGTACATGGAAAGAGCATCCAAAAACCTGGAGGCCAGCCAAGAATTACAGAAAGCTTGGCATGACCAAAAGGCTGTACTGGTAGAGTTCCAACCAGGACAGAAGGTGTGGGTACTGGAGCCAGTGGCTCCAGCAGCACTCCAAGACAAATGGAGTGGACCCTATCCTATTATTGAGAAGAAGGGGGAAGTCACCTACTTGGTGGACTTTGGAACACCCAGGAGCCCTCACAGGGTAATCCATGTGAATCGCTTGAAAGCATTTGTGGACAGGGAGGACATGAGCTTGCTCATGGCCACAGATGGGGATCAGGAGGAAGAGAGTGACCCTCTCCCAGACCTGCTTTCTCAGAACCCTGATGATGGTTCAGTTGATGGAGTAGCCTTGGCAGGCAGCCTCACTGACCAGCAACAGAGGGACTGCAGACAAGTTTTGCAGGCCCACAGGCATTTGTTTTCACTCACACCCAGCCAGACTGACTGGTGTACCCATGTAGTGGACACTGGTGACAGTCTGCCTGTGAAGAATAAGATCTACAGGCAGCCTGACCATGTCAGAGATTGCATCAAGGCTGAGGTGCAAAAGATGTTGGAGCTTGGAGTGATTGAGCCATCAGAGAGCCCATGGGCTAGCCCAGTAGTCCTGGTGCCAAAACCTCATACCCAAGATGGAAAGAGAGAAATGAGGTTTTGCGTGGATTACAGGGGTCTCAATGCTGTCACTAGGACAGATGCTCACCCCATTCCAAGAGCAGATGAGCTCATTGACAGATTGGCTTCTGCCAAGTTTCTGAGCACATTCGATCTGACAGCTGGCTACTGGCAAATCAGACTAGCTGAGGAGTCAAAAGCCAAACCAGCATTCTCTACCCCTAGTGGCCATTATCAGTTTGTGGTAATGCCCTTTGGTTTGAAGAATGCACCTGCCACTTTCCAAAGGTTGGTGAACCAAGTCCTTACTGGGTTGGATGACTTTTGCGCAGCATATCTAGATGATATTGCTGTCTTTAGCTCCACCTGGGAGGATCACCTGATCCACCTGAAGAAAGTTTTGGAGGCCCTGCAAAAGGCAGGCCTAACTATCAAGGCCACTAAGTGCCAGAAAGGGCAGAGTAAGGTTGTATACCTGGGCCACCTAGTAGGTGGAGGCCAGGTTCAGCCACTGGAGAGCAAAATCCAGGCCATACAGGACTGGGCTCCTCCAGTTACCCAGACACAAGTCAGAGCCTTCTTGGGCCTGACTGGGTATTACAGGAAGTTTGTGAAGAACTATGGGTCTATAGTGACACCATTAAATGACTTGACATCCAAGAAGATGCCAAAAAAGGTTCAGTGGACAGTTAGCTGTCAGAAGGCATTTGATGACCTGAAGAAGGCCATGTGCTCTGCACCTATCCTGAAGAGTCCTGACTACTCCAAACAGTTCATTGTACAGACAGATGCTTCTGAGTTGGGGGTGGGAGCTGTGCTCTCACAACTTAATCAAGATGGTCAAGACCAGCCTATTGCTTTCATTAGCAGGAGGCTGACTCCCAGAGAGAAACGTTGGTCAGCCATTGAGAGGGAGGCCTTTGCTGTGGTTTGGGCATTAAAGAAGTTGAGGTCCTACTTGTTTGGAACTCACTTCCTGGTGCAGACAGACCATAAGCCCCTCTTATGGCTTAATCAGATGAAGGGTGAAAATCCCAAACTGCTCAGGTGGTCCATTTCCCTACAGGGGATGGACTTTACAGTGGAGCACCGCCCAGGGACTGACCATGGTAATGCAGATGGTCTCTCCCGGTACTTCCACTTAGAACATGAAGACTTATCTGGTCAAGGTTAGTTTAATGTCCCTGCGTTTGGGGGGGGGTTGTGTAGGAGAGTAGGGTCTGCTATCCTATGGTCACCCCAAATTTTTGCTTTTTGCTTCACTGGTTTTCGACTACTGAGGCTGTGGGCCTGCTTATCAGACCCCCAGCCTGCTGTTCTCTCACTAAATTACTGACACATGTGCTATAGGCACATACCAATTGGAAATGGACTCCTTGTCAGCCCCTGTATAATGCACTATAGGTGCCCAGGGCATAGGGGCCACCAAGGCCTACCAGGGGCTGCAGCATATCTTTTGCCACCCCTGGCTGGGTCTTAAATTGACACAACTGGCTGATCACTCAGCTGGGGTAAGGTGGTGTAATCACCCCTTGCTTAGATATAGTATACCTATATCTAAACCTATATCTGGACACATGTAAACCTGTGAGCCACTCCTATGGAAGGCCTCATCAATCCTGGAGGCAGAGTGCCTGGTTTTATGTGAGATGGAGCTCTAGCATGAGCTGAGCCTGTCTGCAGCTGTCGGGAACAACTCCCTAAGCTGTTTCAGGATAATGCCATACCATATACTCTTAAGTGCCTTATAATCCTCGCGGTTAAATAGCAACTTTGGTTTGGCTTTATCAAAACATGTCGTGTAAGGTGTCATACGATTTGGAATACTATCCCCTCGCCAGTTCTGGCGACAGGGATAGCATTCCACCCCTCTAGAGGGGTAAGACATGTTGCTTTACTTAAATGCGGTTAATTTCTCCAAAGACCTTAAGATCCACAAAATGGATGCCTCTGCCACAGACAAATGTCTGGACCCCTGCAGTTGACCTAAACTCAACCAAATGGGTCCTGGACAAAGGGTTTCCTGTCACAGGAGGGTGTCACCGCCCTCCAGACAGGAGATAGTGGATTGTAGCAGGGGGGTTTGAAAGAAACCAGACACTGCTTGGGGCGCACAAGGCTGCCCCTTGCATAATCCGGCCAAACCGGTTCTGGGGCACTCCAGCCCTCGTGCCAGGGCGGCCTGGATCAAAGGAAGGGGGTGTATCCACCCACTTCCATTTGAAACGAAATTCTGGACCCTTCGCCCTCCATCTCAACGTGGAAGCCCGAAGAATCTCCCTTGTGGTCAAGGAGTGACCACCCTGCAGCAGCAGGCACCATCCAGCCCTCGACGTCTACTTAGTTGCAGTTCCCACCGGAACTCGAGCGACTGAGATCGACGAGATCAAGCCTGCCTGCCTTCCAACAGCCCGATCCACAGTCCCTGCAAAGCTGAGACCCGTGGAGGCGACCGGAAGCGTGGGGCATGCCATCTTAAATTGACCATGAGACGCTGACCGTGCAGCCCACGAGTGACCCTCGAAGCTGTGCACCGGGGTTTGAGAAGCCCCCGCCCTGAGCTACTCCTGAGCCGAAGTTCAGCCCTCCACACTCGACGAGTGCTGTGTGGGGCCCTTCTGCTCCATTTGGCTCAACGCGTTGGCCCGGTCACTTGCCAGCTGGCTAGTGGTCCCTGTGCCAACGAAACTACAAAGAAGACTCGTGAATCTGGTTGCTCCAGATCCACACCAGCTCCCCTGAAAAGGAGCCCCGACTCTGATCTTCCTGGTCCGAGTGAGAAGCAATCTTCCGATCCCGCGTGGATTGCTCTTGCCAAGTGTTGTTTGCTCCAAACTTGAAGCCGACTGCACCGACGGTGAGAGCCTGCGTGGAACAGATCGTGACCTGCTCCTGGACGTCGCAGATGCCCCAGAGCCCACGTGACAGCGATGAGAAGCTCCTTGACGACCACCTGATTGCGCCCGACATTGCCTGGTTCCGTCCTGGTTCCACCCTGGTCACTGCTGAGTGACCCAGACTCTGTCCCCTCTGCTTTCAGGTACCCTTCGACTTGAGTCCACCCTTGGACTCCACCGGACACTTCATCTTTAACCCGCCTGCAGCCCTTTCAGCTTCAAGCACCAAGAGCCTGCGTGTCAGAACCCGACGCCACTTCGACCCTGTGCACCCACTTCCTGTGGGTGAGGTAACTTTGCTCCGCCGGTGTTCCCACACTGGTGCACACCTCTAGGGTCTGTGTGTTAAGTTTTGTTCCTCTAGGTTCAGCGGAAGTGTCCTTTAACTTTAACTCTACAACTTTTACGCACCATTGGTTAACATTGGTGCGTGCGTGCGCTTTCCGCACATCTCCCGAATCCCGAGGGCCATTCCCGACTTCAGCATTGCTTGTCCTGACTGCTCCCAGCGATTCCCTAGGCCCTAGGCCTAACCACTGCTCGAGTGGCATCTCTTATACCACTTGTTTAGTATATGGTTTGAGTGGCCCCCTGCCCTCATCCATAATTGTGAAACTTGTATGTTTAAACAGTGCTTTTAATTTAACGCTTGTGCCCCTTTATTCATAAAGAATACTGGGGATTGTTTTTAGTAATAAATACATATATTTTTATAATATATACTTGTGTGGTGTCCTTTCATTTGGTATTACAGGATTGTATGTGGTAAAACAGCTCGCTTAACACGACCTCTTAAGTTAAGCCTTTAGGCTGCTTAGTCCATGCTACCCCTAGGATAGCTTGTCTAATAAGGTTGACTTACAACCAGACACCATAAGGGATTGTTTGGTCTGATAATAGGTGGTTCCAGAATTGGAAACATCACCTATCAGGCCAACTTCTCACAACTTGCAATTACTGTAAACAGCCAGGTCATTTTATAAACGAGTGTGCAGTTCTGAAACACAACATAGCTACTGGTAAAACTAAAGAAAGACCACGTCCGCCTAGACAAGAACAAGTTTCACAGATTTCTCAGTCACCACAGAATGCACAACAGACAGTTCCAGCACCGCAGCCTATCGCTGCAACACAGCATGTTACACAGCAAATGTATCAGTATGCCCAGTCAGAGTATCCAGAGTATCAACAGTATTCATGAAACAGCCTAGAGAGGGAGGTAGGCTTGCCCCTCATCGAGATACCTGTAGATCAAGAGGGTCCCTATGTACACAGTCAAGTATTAGGGAGAGACAGAAAGTTTCTGATTGATACAGGGGCAAGTAGGACTACTATCAGTCATGACGAGGTTCCAGGGGCTCCGCTCTCAGGCTCTAAAAATGTTTCCCTTGGATTTTCAGGAAAGCCGATTGTTAACGAAATTTCAAAACCAGTTACTCTAGAAGTAGGTCCATTGTCCCGAACCACTGATTTGTTACTCACGAAATCGTGTCCAGAAAATTTGTTAGGCATCAAGACGTTAAAAGAATTAGGAGCAGTTATATGCTGTTCCCCAGAAGGAGTCCGATTGTTTTTGCGTGACTTTAAAGGTCACTATGTATTACGTGATTTTGATCCAAGATTATCGAATGTACCGCAGCATCTATGGGCGCAAGGTCCAACTGATGTAGGATGTATGCAAATCACACCCCATCGTGTGACTCTCAAGCAAGGTATAGTTTTGCCACGAATCAGACAGTACAGATTGCCACCTGAGGCTGTAGCAGCCTTATCCAAAATTATTGACGAGCTTATTGCTCAAGGAGTGGTTGTAGAAACTGACTCCAATGTATGTAATTCTCCTATCATTCCAGTCATGAAACGTACTGATCCAAATGCACCTCCAGTATATCGATTAGTGATTGACCTTCGAGAACTTAATAAATGTATCATACCCCAGTACCCAGTAGTCCCAGATATTTCTTCCCTACTGACAGCCATTGATTCTGAAGCTACGTTCTTCACTGTTATCGACCTCAAGAACGCATTTTTCAGTGTCCCCATTCATCCAGACAGCCAGTACCTTTTCGGATTCTGTTTAAATGGAAGAAGCTATAAATTCACACGAGCTTCTCAAGGTTTCACAGAAAGTCCTAGCATTTACAGTCAAGCACTTAAGAGACAACTAGACAATATTCACATGCCAACTGACACTGCCCTGCTCCAATATGTCGATGATCTACTGATCACAGCCCGTTCTGAACGTGACTGCGAGCGAGCGTCACTTACAGTCCTGTATTTTCTGGCCGAGCAGGGGCACAAGGTGTCTCCTTCCAAATTACAATTCTGTGTCCAGCAAGTGGTATACTTAGGACACTTACTGTCCAAGTGGGGTAGGCAGTTGACACCTGACCGTATCCAGCTAATAGCGAGTCTTCCACAGCCCAAGACACAGAAGGAGGTACGAGCTTTTATCGGCCTCACTTCTTACTGCAGACAATGGATTCCTCAGTATGCATTTCTAGCCAAGCCACTGATACAGTTAACGACACAGGAGGCAGCCGTATCGACTGTCCTCCCTTGGACTCAGGAACATACACTTGTTTTTAATGAATTAAAGAAAGCCTTATGTCAAGCACCTGTTCTAGCAACACCGAACTACAGTAAGCCTTTTACACTTTTTGTCACAGAACGTCATGGTACTGCATTATCTGTTCTTACACAAGATCAAGCAGGACAGTATAAGCCCTGTGCTTATTTTTCGAGCACATTAGATCCAGTAGCCCAGGCTTTGCCTGCGTGCCTCAAGTCAGTTGCAGCCACAGCTCTAGCTATCAGACAAAGTGATTCCATAGTATTAGGACACTCCCTGACAGTACAAGTTCCACACTCTGTGGAAGTTCTTTTAAACCGAACACAGACTCAGCACTTGACCATTGCACGTTTAACAGGTTACGAATTGACACTGTTCCAGCCACACATAGAAATCAGACGCTGCAACATTCTAAATCCAGCTACACTGTTACCGTCAGTTACTTCAAATCCTGCCACACATGACTGTGTGGAAGTAGTTAGCACTATGACCAAGCCAAGACAAGACCTGACAGACATTGCATTACCTGATCCCGACCTGACACTTTATGTGGATGGTTCATGTATGAGAACAAGTAGAGGAGTACTAGTAGCCGCGTATGCAGTGACTACTGAAACAGAAGTTATAGAAACACATCGTATTGACACCCTGTCTGCTCAAGCAGCAGAGCTAGTTGCTCTGACCCAAGCCTGCATACGTGCCAAGAGCCTGAAAGTAAACATATACACAGATTCACGTTACGCATTCGGAGTCGTACACGACTTTGGAGTGCTCTGGCAGGAGAGAGGTTTCATGACTTCTCATGGAACCAAGATTCAGCATGGTCTCCTCATTCAAGCTCTGTTAGATGCAATACATTTACCGACAGCTATCGCTATCATGAAGTGCAAGGCACATACGAAAGTTACTGACATCATTTCCCAAGGTAACGATCTAGCAGATCGAACAGCCAAGCTTACAGCTCAGACCCCAGACATTCCAGTTAACACGACACAGACACTCACTCCAGATCAGGCTACTTGTATGACAGTTAAGGACCCTACACAAGATGTCATAGACATACAGTTACATGCTACTCCCGAAGAAATCAAGAAATGGTCCGAACAAGGAGGGGTCCAGACAGACCAAGGATGGGTGACGAAGGGAAAAGCCACATGGTTTCTCCCCGACTCTATGGTTCAAGTCATTATCAATACCGTACATAGTCCAGCACATCTAGGAGAAAAAGCTATGTTAGACAGTATCCAGAACCTTTGGTTCAACAAGCGTTTACGAGCTGCAGCCAAGCAGAAAGTCCGTACCTGTATGATATGTTGCCAGTTCAATCCAGGTAAAAGTGTCCCGGTGGAACAAGGTGGATTCCAGCCTCCTGACCACCCTTTTGAAGTCCTCCAGATGGATTATATTCAGATGGAGCGATGTCGAGGTTTCAAGTATGTCCTCGTAGTTGTATGTGCTTTGTCCAGGTGGACAGAAGCATATCCAGTTCCAGATTACACAGCCGCGACCACTGCCAGGCAGTTGGTTCGTGAATTCTTTCCCCGCTATGGACTCCCTAGGGTCGTGTATTCAGATAACGGCCAGCCATTCTCATCTGAGCTTATGAAGCATGTTTCCCTTCTGTTAGGGTACCAGTGGAAGTTCCATTGTGTGCGCCATCCTGAAGCAGCCGGTCTCGTAGAGAGACATAATCAGACCCTGAAAATCCGCATTGCCAAAGTATGTAAAGAGAAAGGTGTAGACTGGCTAGTTGCCCTGCCAGTGGCTTTATTTTATATGAGGATGGTTGCACATTCCAGATCTGTCCCCGTATGAGGTCGTATTCGGCCGCCCGCCAAACATATGGGGTACACCTAGACCCCGCAGTATTACAGATGTTTCCAGTAA
The DNA here is from genome assembly GCF_964261635.1 of Lissotriton helveticus. NCBI lineage: Eukaryota > Metazoa > Chordata > Amphibia > Caudata > Salamandridae > Lissotriton > Lissotriton helveticus. The sequence goes on along the minus strand of NC_136068.1, from coordinate 1,957,248,790 downwards.
TATGCTGACAGATTACCTAGCTTCCTTGATGTCTGCCCTACACTCTTGTCGTTCACAGGTTGCCGCCGCATTTCCAGACAACACCGAGGTGAAATCGCATGAAGTCATTCCAGGAAGCCTGGTGTTGGTGCGGAATTTTGATCGTTCAAGCCCGCTGGAGCCCCGTTGGAAGGAGCCTCGCCTAGTTTTACTTACTACAAGGACCGCGGCCAAACTAGAGGGCAGGAAGGGATGGGTCCACCTGTCCCACATAAAGAAGTTCCATGGAGTGCGTGAAAAGACTTTTCCTAAAGACTGCCTAAAAACAGACTCTGAACTCAAGCCTCCCCTGTTAGAGGAAACTCCGCAGCAGGAGTATAAAAAGAAATTAAGGTCTAGTAAAATAAGTCAGCCAGTTTAATTGTCTAAGTCCCTCTCGGGTGAAACGGTTAGACAGGTTCCTGACATGTATGAGATAGACCCCCATAGTAAGAGAGTTAGTCAAAACTCTAAAATATGTATTATTGTTCTAAGTTTTTTGTTACTCTTGAGTCTAATGGTTACCTGCACAAGTTATGCTTTATATTTATGTTTTCCAATTTCACGTGTACATAAGTTTTCTAATGCTACAGTAGAGCACACATTTAGTGATCTGCCTCCTCACGAGCTATCCTATCGTCTTGCTATGCGAAATAATACATTTATCAGAATGTTACACTATTCACACCAGACCAGCAATGCCACTAATTGTTGGGTGTGTGGTCGACTCCCCCCTTTCCAGACACCGAAGGGAGTTCTGCCACTCTTTCCTTATCCATTTTCACATAATGGTTCGTGTGGAGCATGGTCCACGTTAACGTCATCCTTCCATGATATGTCCCTTCTGAATAGAACATGTTTTCCAGACAAGCAAGGTCTCTCCCACAGAACAGGGTTAGATCTAGAAAATGAAGTGTATGATTTAGGTAATTATTCTTCGAATTTCATGGTCCTGAATGTTCAGTCTGATACTACTCCAGATTTGCCTGCTATTTCAGTACTACCAGTCAAAGGCGAATTATGTGTCAGAAAGAATGGTTCCGCACATGTAGGACATAGTGATTGTACTACTGTGGTCGGGTATAGTGACAGTGGGAAATCTATTTTCAAAGCCTCACGTCATTCTTATTTTGTTTGTGGTCAGACCGCATATGTTCGTCTGCCCCTCGAGTGGGATGGAACATGTTACATTGCCTTCCTACTGCCACCAGTTTTTCTAGCCCCATCTGATTATCACAGAAACACGCATCTAGTACACGTTAGACATAAAAGGGAGATCGAGTCCCCAATTGTCGATCAAACTGAAACTACTCTAGAACAATATCAAGACTTCAATAAAGGTTTCTTCTTCTTTATAGGACCTATCCAGAATAGTAAGCTAATCCGTAGGTTAACCAGAACCCTTGAAGCAGTAGTGAATGAGACTACTTCTTCTCTAGGTAACTTAACCGAAGAGCAATCTGCTATGAGATTTGTCGTGCTCCAAAATCGTCTCGTTCTTGACGTCATACTGGCCGATAGAGGAGGAGCATGTAGAGTCATCGGATCTAGTTGCTGCATTTTCATTCCTAATAACGCACCGTCTGTTTATTCAGCTATAACCAGACTTCACAAAATTGCCCATCAGTTACACCAGAATCCAGGCACCTGGACATGGTCCGGTTGGCTCTGGAGTATTATATCTGCCTGGGGATGGAAAGTATTGTCATTCCTAGGTATTGCGGTAATGATCATATTCAGTTGCTGCCTCTGTATACAATGTGGCCCTGCGATTTGCGGCATTTGTGCTACATCCTGTATTCCTAGTCCTAAGTCCCGTTCCAAGACAATTCGAGACGAGCAAATGATGCTATATGAAATGATAGATGGTATCATGAATATTGATGTTTCCTGATGGAAACGTAGGGCACAAGGAGGGAATGTGGAAAAGTAAATTTTGCCATGTTGTATGTGCCTACGTGTTCCCCATCCTAAGTTATATGTGCATGATCGATATGCATGTATTCCCCTATGATCGATTAGAGATGCAATTACAGTTGTGTCCATCTCTAGTATGCCAGTTTCCAGTCTTCATGAAAACAACGAATATTAGGCCTATGTAAACCTGCGTTGCCACATTTCACAGTGTGCACGTTAATTTAGAATAATGTCCCCGTTTCTAGGCCTCATGCGGGCCCGGACACCAGATTCAGCTCCTGTCTTCTGAACCCTCTCCGAGGAGCGATACAGCCCCCACCTGCATCCCTGACCCTTCACTTACTTCATGCCTCGCAGTGCCCGGCCCGGCCTGGCTCTGCCTCCCAGTCTGCCAAGAGTATGTTATGCTTCTAGTTATCAGTCCAGCCCTCCTTCTCTGCATTCCTAAGCTACTGCATCGCATCAATAGTTCCCGTCATGGTCTAGCCTTTATGTCTCCATGTAAGAGAAATACTGTATTAATATTCATAGAATATTCCTCGCACACGAACACATGTAGAATAATGCACGCATCAGTCTTAGTATCAAGTAGCCTTTGCCCTGATAACTTTTGGACTCTATCAATATGTACTCTAAACACCAGATACTAGATATGCCTTAGGTACATGTCGCTCTGACACTCCAGACTTTAGTCTCCTCTTCTAGAGCAGAAGTCATAGCCCCCAGTTCTCCCTGGTAACACGTCATTGCCCGTTTGCGCGCACCACTAGGTTAGAGGTCCCAGCTGCTCAGGTAGCCCCCTCCATGTTCCCGCCCCGTTTATGACATATTCTGTTACGTTTACATCACATGTCTATGTATACGCCCTGTACACGCCTTCTTGTTACATCATTTTGCCCTTATCTTTCGCGACTGCTACGAGAACCGCCTACTGTTACGCCTACTGTATTGAATGTAATGTATTTGTTTAAGTATATATATTGTGCACGCATATTAAAAAGTTATCCCTTATGCTTCCAGATCCTGTCCCCGGCAGCTGCCATCCTATTCCCATGCAGGCTGTCCTGTTCCTGTCCTTTATGTCTGATTAAAGCCTGTGACTCAAGATACCTCGAATCCTGACTCTTATTTATTGAGCTATCTGTTTATATGAGTATCCTGAAAAATAGAACCGGTAATTAATTATTTATTTACCACAGTGTGATTGCTCTGCTGTACGAACCTAGGAGGGGATCCTCACACAGGAGGCCCCTCGCTAACGCTCGGCTACTTCTCGACGGAGGGGTGGACCTAGGAGTGGTCAGTCAGACATCTTCTGCCTCCCCCGGGACCGCATTTCTAACAAAACACGTAGCCGAGACCTTGTTGACTTGATCTTGCATTGTCAGTGCTTTATCAAAGACAAAGCCTAAATTGGGAATGTGATCTGATGGAAGGGGGAGAGAACCCATTTCAGAGGGCCAATGCTTGGAAGACCATAAATCAAGTTGCCGGCCCAGTATTAGCACCTCAGTTTTCTCGCCGTTAAGTTTAAAAAAATTAAGATTCATCCAGTCAGCAATTCTCCTCAACCCTGACTGCAGGAGAGATGGCGAATCCTGGGCAGTATTCGAGAGGGAGAATGCGATCTGGGAATCATCGGTGTAGGTGAAAAGTGTGAGGCCTTCTTGTTCTGCTATGTATGATAATTGTCTAACATAAAGATTGAAAAGAAGCGGGCTCAAGACTGAGCCTTGGGGTACACCATAAGGAGACATATGTAGATTAGAGGTTGCAGAGTTGGAAAAGATTCGAAACATACGTTTCTTCAGAAATGAGCTCAGCCAACCCAAGGCCGGTCCGCCCACGCCCACATCAACTAAGGGTTTAATAAGTATGGGATGTGAGATGGTGTCGAAAGTGGCACTGAGATCCAATAAAATCAGTGCCACTGTCTCACCTTTGTCCAAAAGCCTACGTAAGTTTTCTGTAACCCCTAGCAAGGTAGTCTCTGTGGAAAAACCAGGGCGGAAACCAGATTGTGAAAAGTGGAGAATATGATTATCCTCAATAAACTGAGCAAGATGGTAGTGGATGTGCTTTTCAAGAATGTTAGAGAAAGCAGGCAGTAAGGAGATGGGACGGAAATTGGAAGGGACATTTGGGTGGGCTGTTGGTTTCTTCAATAATGGTGAAACCATTGCGTGCTTCCAGACCGCTGGAACAGTGGCATTTTGTAATGACAAGTTTAGGGTGTTAGAAATCACAGAGAGCTGAGAGGTGCTGAGTTGTTTAAGGATAGGCACGGGAAGCGGATCATTCGGTGATCCGGACTTTAAATTTCCTAGAATATCCCTCAAATTCTCAAGGCTAAGAGGTGGCCAACAATTAAGAACTGGGGTAGTACAGGCTGGATCAAGATTTGGCAAAGGGTTCCATGTGGGGCTTGGGGAACATGGCGACTGTGACCCTGATGTGTAGCTATTTCCTTATAAATGTTGTCAATTTTATTTGTAAAAAATGGGGCTAATTCCTCACATTTTTTGCCACTCAGGGGAGGTGTAGTAGCAGTGGTTTTGAAACCAGCTAGTTATTTCACTAATGTGAACAGCGTTTTAGGTTTATTAGTGGCCTCTTTAATGGTCGTGGCTACATAGTTGGCTCGAGCAGTTGTGCACACTTCTCGATGTGCATTCATTGTCATCCTGCACATTCGTAAAGGAAGGCAGGCGGTCATCTAAATTCTGTCTTAGAAGCTCTATATTTAATTTCCTCCAGTCTCTTTTGCGAATACTGGCCCTTGAATGGAGAACTTCTGGAGTGACATCCGATATGATGTTGAATTTAGTCAGGAAGTGATCGGACCCTTGTACTGGCAATGCAGGAGAACAGAGCATATTAGGGAGATTAGAAAAGATTGGGTCGAGCAGATGTCCCGCTATGTGCGTGGGACCTGAGTTACAGAGCATCATATTCATGGCGGCTAGGTCGGCTATCAGATTTCGACTGGCCAGGTCCTGCTTGTCCTCGAGATGAATATTAACATCTCCGAGAACTGAGAAGTTAGATGAGTTCATTAAACTTAATGACACTAGACTTGACAGTTGTTCAGACCAGGACTGAAGAGGTACTGGTGGGCGATAAACTAAAATGCCTGAGCTTGTGAAATTAGGATTTAAAAAAAGTTGAAATAGCGCTGCTTCACAGATGGTCAGGTTTAGCGAAGTGAACTTGCACTGATATTTTTTATTAAAGATTATAGCGATTCCTCCACTTAAAGAGGCCAACCACGGACGGGCCTCTTCACAGAGATACCTCTACACGTGAGTGGATCTACACATGCAAATGTACTTTACACTTTGTAGTAAATGTACTACTTTTAGCTGTTCACTATTTCCGAATGTAAATTTACTACAAAGCAACCCCTGAAACCAGGACGACAATAAGTAACGCAAATGTTCCCGTTCATAGAGATGATTCTAGCTGTGTTGGCACCATGGAAAGTGCGTTTATTGTGCAGCCGTAAGAGTGAGGTTCACTGAGAGAATATCGGTGTAAAAAATACAGAAGTAAAAAAAACAATGAAAAAAAACACAAAAATTTTGACTACCTATATTTAAACAGATAAGTACAAAAATATTGAAAAACAAGTATCGGTGAAAAATATATAGTTGCACAAAATATATATCAATGATATATATATAATATATATGATAAAATAATAAATATAATAAATATTAAATATGTTAAATAATAAAATTAATATAAAGCAGTTATAATATAAATTAAAAAATATAACAAATAAACTTAATTACAAAAGTTAAACACACAAACATAATAATTATTATATATTTACTTTAAAGCAATTCATAAATTATTAATTTAAATGTATTTTATAATTTTAAAATTAAATGAAAATTACAAATATGTATATATACTTGCACTAATAACATAGAATACAATTAAAAAAAATATTACAACTATTTAAAAATCTTCAAACTTACATTTCCCACTCCAGTCACTGCAACAGTAGGGAAAGTGTTGGATAGAAGAGTACACATCGAAGTTGCAAATCTTCATTTTTTAGGTCTCGCCTAGGCAACGCTAGCGCTGTCTCTTCGAGACACGCTGTAGTCAGGATATGGGCATAAAGCTCCACCCACTTTCCACCCATCTTATTAATTGGCTCCTGTCCTTTGTAAATGGTGGCTTTTCATTGGTCAACAAGCTTAGTAGTTCCTCCTTAGTACAGCCTTGTCTCTTCTTGCAACCTACCATGAAGACACCCCCTCATACTTGTGCTGTCACTTCTTTGGTCTTAATTCGAGTTCCAAGGCACCATTTTCTTAAAAGGCTTCAGACAGAACGCACAGTTTTTCCTAAGTTAGTCTGGCGATGGTTGCTTCACTCGCTAGAACATCTCACTTTTATCTGAGACCGTCTATACATTTCCCTTCATCAGCTCCGCACAGAGTACAATCTAATCTGAAATTAGTATCATAGTTCTTTTGTCACATTTCAAAGCTAATAATTGTATATATGGACATAGCTAGTTAATTGTACTCGTAGTGCTGTCTTGCATGCAATGAATTATGGGTAGGGTGGCTTTACCATATCTTCTGCAGGATGCAGTCCCACAATTGGCCAAAAGAAGACCCAGGGAACCTCTTTTGGCCACATATCGGACTGAACCTTGCAACAATGTCTGGGTAAACCAAGCATTGGCATAGCCAATAGGTCTCGCTTTTGGGAACTTATAAGTATTTAGTTATGCAGCACAATGTCCTTGGTGCAACAAAATGAACCGTTGCGTGGCTAAACACTTGTAAGGTCCCAAAGGCAAGACCTATTGGCTATGCCAATGCTTGTTAGCATCAGCTGTTGCAATATAAAGAATCTTTAGTATAGAGCGCAGAGCACATATGTCAGTGCAGGGAGCAGATTGTCTGGGTGTTCACTCAAGGCTGCTCTGGGTTTATCAGTGCAGTAAACTGGCGCGATCAGGGGCTGGGAGATAGGGGCTGTGTGTTTTGGGAGAACTGGGTGTCCGGGGAAAGGTTAGGAGGCGGGAGGGGGCAGACATCTCTTAGCACGGGGCACAGGGAGGGTCAGAGGAGTGCGTCTTGCCGCAGGGAGCGAAGGGACAGTGTACAACTTCTGTGAGGCCGGGGTTGGGTGACCGTCACTGCATTGTCGCGGTAGACTGAATATCTGGGAACAGGAAGCCGCGAGGTGAAGGAGAGTGAATCTCCGCAGAGGAGGGGAGGACGAGAGGTGTCAGGTATTGAGTATCCGGTATTAAGTGCAGGGGACAGTGAGGACCGAGAGGCTGTTGGCGGAGAATCACCGACGACAGTGTAACTCCTATGGTCCGGGAGTGTCCAGAGCAGTCATTAACAGTGCTGGGGATGACCGCATCCCTCGGGCAGCACAGGGCATCTCGGCTAAGGGGGTGGTGAGGTACCAGGGTCTGCATCTCTCAATGCCCGGACCGAAGAAGCAGATAACATAACAGGCATCACTTCAGAACAAGGCCTGGTCCTGTCGCCGACTGGAATCTGGACTCTTTGACTGGGACTGAACTGGAATCACTGCATCCCATAGCTGCCTAGAAGGGTTCCATACTTTGGGGCAAATGTACAAGCCCCTTACGCCAGATTTGCGCTGCCGTTGTGTCACTTTTGTGACTCAGAGGCGGCGCAAAGCCAGTGCCATGCTGCGGGCTATTTACAACGTGATTGTTAGAAATGGGATCTCTGGTTGGCTAAGGCTTGTGCCAAAGCCAGGCAGAAACCACCACTCTAGTCAGGGCAAGGAAGTCACCCACCAAGATAACCCCTGCTCACCCCCTTGGTAGCTTGGCACGAGCAGTCAGGCTTATCCCGGAGGTAAGGTGTAAAGCGTTTGCGCGCGCACCCAGCAACAACACCCAAGGCCCACCACAAAGGAAACTCCACACAAGGTTATATATAAAAATAGCCTTTGTATTATACCAAAACACATTAGATAAAACACACACTTTACAATGTGCCACTGGCACGGGTAGAATTTACAGGGGATTATGTACCTGGGACAGGGCCACATGGACCACTGTCAGGAATAAGCACTTGGTAGAACTAGCACTTAGAAGGTAGAAAAATTGTAGCACCAAATAGCAACTGTAGCACACAACCAGTAACCACTGGTAGAAGGTAAGTACACCCTACGTAATCCTAAACACCTTAGGCATAAATCACGCAAGGAACCATGAACTCACTAGTATAACTATACTAGGTAAAACAACCTCCTAAGCATAAAAACACATTCAGAGGTATAGGCAAAAAGCAATGCATAAATCACATTAGGCAAGTATCACATTTGCACCAAAAAGTACACAGAACTGACCCCAGGCCAACCTGGCCTCTCAGGGGCTCACAGGAGCAATGTCCAGAATGTCTGGGCTGGATGCGCAGGCAGCCAAGGAAGACTGCACAGGGCCTAAACGAAGCAGCTGCCCACTAAGTGCTGGGAAGCTGTAGGAACTGAGCCTGGCACCAGCGTGCCTCCTGGCTCTCCTCTGGGCTTCAGAGTAAACACAGTAGAAACCAAAAACAACGGAGGAGCCTCGGGGGCTCTAGGAATAGTCAGCTGCGCCCCTGGATCAACATGGGAGCGATGCAGGCTCTAGAACTAACAACTGTGCCCTCAGGAGCCTTGGGGGCTCTAGACAAATGCTGGCACACTGGGGGAGCGGCCCGCTGCCAACCGGGGCCGCTCCACCCTCGGAAATGACCCTGTGACGTCGGAGGAGCCTCTCGGGCTCAAAATACCAATGCCCCGCACATCGGGAATAAATTGGGAGCGGCCCGCTGCCTCCCGGGACTGCTCTATAACAAAAGAAATGCTCCCTGAAGTTGGGGCCATGTGGGCTCGGCACGACAATGCCCCCTTCAGCATGGAGCGATCCGCCGCACTGCGGGATCGCTTGGGGAGAACAAGTACCGGCGATAGGGGGGGGGGGCAATGTCCCACTCAGCTGGGACTCCCTCATGGTCTCCTCTCCCTCTCTGCGACTCTTCTGGGCGGGGGCTTCTCGGGAGGAGCCCTCCTCCTTGGGCTCCTCTGGCGGCCTCCTTTCACCGGTCCTTGGCTTTGGCTGCGGGGCTCTCCGGTGGGAGACACGCGCAGGGCTCACACCGCCGATGCGGGAGCTCTGCTTCCTGTCTCCTCTGCCGGGCCGGACTTCCTGCTCCTTGGTCGGCCCCTGGGTGCCCACCCCTGACTGGCAGGGGCCGCGGCGGTGAATTTCTGCTGTCCCGGCTTGCGGAGGGGATGCAGGGCAGATCAGGGGTAGGCTCCCTCTTTAATTTAAATATAAAGCGGGGTGGGCACCCGCTAGGCCACAAATATGTGCCATGTCCCTGGCGGGGTGGGCACCCGCTCGGGGTTTTGAAAATCTGCAAATCTGCGCAAGCAGCGCGGGGTGGGCACCCGTGCTGCAGATAACCAAAATCACGGGGAAACTCCACGCCGGGAGTTTCCTTGGGCAGACACTCTCAGCTCCTCAATACTGTGTTCCCCAGAGGGCAAAATCAAGCGCTCCCAGGTGCTACAAGGAACAAAGTTACAAGTCCAGGCAAAAGGTCTTCCAGGAGGTGAGGGGGGCAAGGGCTGGGCCCTGAGGCCAGCTCACAAGGCCCTCCAGGCAGGGAGGCTGCACCCAGTGGCGGTCCTCCTGGTGCCCAGCAGCAGGCCCCCCTCAGGTTAGGATCAGGAAAGAGAACCTTTTGCAGGAGGTCACAGCCCCTTTTTATACACATAAATCCTTTGTCTGGTAGCACAGGGTTAGGGAGAAACCAGATGCATCTGGTTTTGGAGCACTCTGTTGTGCTCAGCCCCTCTCCCCATTCAGAGGACAGGCTAGGGTCATCAGTCGCACCACAGGGGGCGGAGCCAGCATTGTGTAGGGAAAGCCCAGCCCTATTCAGGTCCCAGGTGCACTCCTCCCACCCATCTGGCTGTAAATCCCTCTATTCACCACCGGGGCAGACCCATCCTGACTCCTGGAGCCAGGCACACCAGCCTGCTCCAGCCAATCACAAGCCAGACAGTCACTGCACCTTTATTACACAGACTGGCCAACTTCTAGAAGTGGCACTTCCACACTAGACACATTTATGTCGCACACATCATCGTGAAGCATTTAATTACACAAGTCCGCACATACCAAACTCGACCCTGCACTCCCCACACATCAGGAACTAACATGGACACATACATTCCCCATGCATTCCTATGGGAGGGCTGGCCTATCTCACAACATGCACTCAGAGAGCGCACGCACTTTACACTGGGACACAGGGTTAAAGTGCGCAGAAGCCAAAAACAACTAACACCAAGTCATATATCAAAGCAAAAAGTTTAGGGGTGAACCTGCCAGAAGGGCCAAGTCCAACAGTGATGCATCTGGGAGATGTATCACGTTGTAAAGCTCTGTGCAAAATGTGGGCATTCCTGCAGGCGGGGAGGTCGTTCCGGTGCAGGAACGCCTCCTAAATGTGGCTGAGTGTAATATACAAGATTTCACTCAGTCACTTTTAAGGCCATGCTGCGTAAAACCCATGTGTCTCCTTGAAGCAGGCGTAAGGATTGACGCAGCATGTTAGGGATAGGGGCACCCCGAGCCTTGCTGGAGCTTCGTCGCGCTTGCAACGCAACTCCAGCAATGCGCCACCTCTTCCTGGGGGATGTGCCATGCATCTGCCCATCCGTGCGCCAGGGTGCGCCGCATTGTAAATGAGGCGCATCAGTCGTGGCGCACGGGTGGGCAGATGCGTCGCAACTCTTCTTGCCCTTCCCTACTGATTAGCAGAGATGCGCCAGAAGCAGTAAATCTGCCCCTGTGTGTTTTGGGAGAACTGGGTGTCCTGGGAAAGGTTAGGAGGTGGAAGGGGACAGACATCTCTTACCCCGGGACACAAGGAGGGTTAGAGGAGCGTGTCTTGCCGTGGGGAGAAAAGGGACTGCGTACAACTTCTGTGAGGCTGGGGGTCGGCGACTGTAACAAGCATGAGTGCTTGAAAAGTGCAGACATGCATGCATCCACGCTAATTGGAAAAAGATGGCCCCTGCGCACCACTGCTCGTTTCCCGCAAGGTGGATGCCACCACCAGCATGAGTCCTTTAAAAGTGCACACCGATTCCAAAAGGTCATCTCCTAGAGCAGTGCATGCGTGCTGCGCTAGGCTCGACCTAAAAAACACTGGCATTTATAATGCCAATAACTCTAACTCCAACAAATGCAAAACCGATTGCATTTCCAAAGCAATAGGTCTAGCATTTGTTAAATGTAAAGCTGTTGGTGTTGAAAATGACAATGTTTTTCACTTTTGCATACTGTTTGCAATAATGCTATGCAAATATAATAACTCTACTGCAAATAAAAACAAAAGCAAACTTTCTGCCAATCTTTTTAATTAGCTCCCATCTCTGGTAAATGGTGGCCAATAAGCTGAAGAACTCCTTCTTAGAACTACCTTCTCTCTTCTTGTAGTCACTGTTAAGTTTTAATTATAGCCTCAGAGCACTATTTTAAAGTGCTTCTGGCAAGACACAACCGTAGTTCTCAGCAAGGCTTGCAGTCAGGGCCAGACTGGGACCCAAAACTGGCCCTGGCAAAGTGCTTGGCCAGCCCGCCAGGGGTTTGGGGATGCGGCCGAGCTGTTTACCAGGGCGGGGTTCTGACGATTTCGTTACAGCGGCCGATACTGCAGCTACGCTGCAAAACAGCCCTGTAACAAAATCGCCCCGCAGGGGCCCAAAACGACCCCCAACCCTGGCGGCCCACCGAAGAAATGCCCGGTGCCCTCTATGGCCAGTCCGGCCCTGCTTGCAGTGGTTACTTTACTCACTGGCACATCTCAGTTATATGAGGCCGTCTATAAAATTCCCTTCATCAGCTCCACACCGAGTACAACCAAATTCGGAATTAATAGAATAATTTTTTTGTCATATTTCAAACCTACTAATTGTATATATGAACTGCCTGCCCCTAAAAATGTTTTCCCTTGCATTCTCAAAGGGAAAGGGGTTCCCTGGGGACCCCTAGCCCATTTGCAACTGCATTACCACCCTCTTGACGAGGGCTGTAAATTGCGATTGTTTTGCAACCGCAATTGCAGTCGCAAAGCATTCATACATGTCGTGTGAGTTGCTATTAGGAAGCCTTCCTAATAGCGAGTCGCAAAAGACTATTTTGCGAGTCACATTTTTTTTCAGTGGCAAAAAAGTGTTAGTACACGGCCATTTAGGTTTTTGGGCAAACCATGAAAAAACCCGCCGTACATCTGGCCCCAGGTGTTCCCTGGTCTTAATTTTGGCGCTGCCCCATCTTTACACCACCCTTGTAAATATGGGGCAGCGTCAGAATCAATTGGTGCTGCGTCGGAACACCCACTGCCACACCCACTGCCACACCCACCGCTGCATCCACTGCCGCACCCACTGCCACACCCACTGCCACACCCACTGCCACACCCACCGCCACACCCACTGCCACACCCACTGCCACACCCACTGCCACACCCACTGCCACACCCAATGCCACACCCACTGCCACACCCACTGCCACACCCACTGCCACACCCACAGCCGCATCCACTGCCACACCCACAGCCGCATCCACTGCCGCACCCATCGCCCGCCCCTCTCACACTAAGTATAGAGTGAAAGGGGCCTTAATCACAAGGCGGCGTTAAGTGGCACATGTACCTTGTAAATAAGACAAAGCCCCTATCGCCACAGGAACGTCGTAAAAAGTGACGTTCGTGTGGAGATAGGGGATTGTAAATACACCCCTAATAGTGCAGTGCCTCAGAGATTAGAAGGCAGGTACAGCTCAAAGAGTGCAGTGTCTGTGGGGTTGAGGCTGGGTGCAGTCCTAACAGTGGAGTGCCTGTGGGGGTGAGGGTGGGAGCAGTTCTAAGGGTACAGTGTCTGTGGGGGGTGGGGCTGGGTGCGTGTTGGACCTGGCCTCATGGCGTGGTTCCCCCCGATCCTCAGCACCCTGTGCGCACAACCCTGCACCCCGAGAACCACTGGTCGGCCTATCCCCGGTCCGCCCAGAGCCTTACACAACACTCCCCGCACGCCCTGACCCAGTGCTGGGTGACCCGTTCCTACATCCCTACACGTGGCCACCGGACACCATTATTGCCACACAGGCCCACCGGCCGCCATTTTCCCTTTGGCCGACCCCGGCCCCGGAGAAGCGTAGGCGGCAGACGCGCCTGACCCGGCTGGGGGGTAGAGGACCCTCCAAGTACCCCGGACCAAAGACTTCAATGGCACCTCCGGCCTCCTCCCGAGAGACTGGTTTCTCTCACACCTCTAGCCTGCCCCTGGGGGCTGGTTTTGATCACACCTTTGGCCTCCCCGAGAGCTGGCTCCAGACCTTGATGGGCGTCTGAGAATCCCCGGACGCATCTTCTAAAGCATCAAAGAGCCAGCCGATGGGACACCCGGCAGTCCCGCCCCCGGACCACGAGATCTCCTCCTGCGAGGGTCCGGACATCAAATTGCCACTGGACTATATGAAGGCCCGCCTCAGAACTAGCGGGCAGTTGTATCCTGGACAAGAAAGCCCTGCTGTTTTGATCGCGGCTGACCTTGAGGATAGACCGAACTCTGTACCCTATGAGCCCTGCTGACGCGGCTCACCCTCGAAACGAAGGAACTAAGATCCCGGAGCCCTGCTGACCTCGTCGCGGCTCATCCTTGGAACTCTAAGGACCTCGCTGAACCTCCTGAGCCCTGCTGACGCTGTTGCGGCTCCCCACGAACTAACAGCACCTCTGTGCCCTCCGGATCGAGCCCTGCAGACCTCGTCGCGGCTTGAGGAGTACTCTGGTCCGGCTGGACCATCGACGCTACCAACACAACCTGACTCGAACCGAAGGGAGTAGAACAGTCAGTACCACCTCCAACTTCCGTGTGTCCCCGGCTCGAGGATTGAGAGCTGTGCGCAGGGTACGTGACGTACTGGCCTACTACTGAGACTGTCCCGCTTCCCTATTCCTTCCAACCAAAACTTTGTGATACACCGAGCTTTGTAAATATTGATTCCTTTTAACTGTGATAAAGAACGTGCTTACTCAAGATCCACGGTGTGGTGTCCGTTCATAAGTGTGGTGTGAGCTCAGTGTGTACGATCATAGAGTCCTCCCCGGCGGGGACCGCACAATAAGACTCGGCAGTATTTGTGGGAGAGGAGGAGTCCGGGGTGGTCGGGAGAGTACATCCTGTCCCCTGGGGTCGCCCCTTCCAACATTGGTGGCAGCGACGCGATACGAACCTACGTCTAAGAGATCGTACCACTGACACACTACCTGAACGAACGCGCAACAGCAACGAGAGAAAGAAGCAACCATGATCTCCTCAGAAATGAGCGAGAAGACCACTTTCGAAAAAAAAACTTTTGCGAGATTACACCCACAAACAACTAAAGCAGTTCTGCAAAGAACTCAGCATCGCTAGCACAGGTCTGAGCACCAAGGAAGACTTCCAGCAAGCTCTATCAGCCTGGGTAGAGTCCGGGGGCCCCCTTTCCCTACCAGAAGGAGACAGCAGAGAGAGGGAACCACGGACCGAACCCAGCGCCACGGGAGGTGACAGTACCGACCCCCTGGCCCGCAGTCCCAGCACGGAGAGGGGTCTGTCATCAGAGGTGATGACTGACCGAGAACGAAACAGAAGCCACGAACTAGAGCTAGCGCGCCTCAAAATAGAAGGAGAGCTCAAGCTGGCCGAGAAGAAATTGGCCGTTGAACAATTAAGGTTGCAAGGAGAGCTAGAAGAAAAGAAGCTCCAGAGGGAGAATGAAGGGAGAAAACTCCAACTCGAGCACGAGCGCGGCCTGAAAGAAATAGAGCTGAAAGCCAGGACTGAAGAAACCAAACCCCCGGAAAACAGAGAAACGCTTCCCTCGGTGGAGGTCAAAGTACACATCCCCAAAGATGTCGTAAAAGAATATTACACGGGAGACGACATTCAGCAATGGTTTAAAGCGTACGAAGTCGCCATTTCCTCCCACCGGATTCCAGAGAAGGATTGGGGGGCCGGCTTGTGGGGACGCTTCCTCAGCGAGGGAAGAGACACCTTGCTGGACCAGCCCGCAGCCGAACTAAATTCCTACCCGCACATGAAGGACGCTCTACTAGCCCGCTACGGGCTCACTCCCGAGATGTATCACCAGCGGTTTAGAGACTGCAAGAAAATCCCCGGCAGCAAAGTGACCACCTTCGAAGGCCTGGTCGACCTCATCGCCTTGAACACCTTTCCGCCAACTGCTTTGTGGAACTGAGACAACACCTCCGGGACAGCAAACTAGCCTACCCCCGGAAGCTGGCTGTCGAGGCCGATCGTTGGGTGAACACCCGGGTCCAGAGGGGGCCCGTGGGGGACTACAACAGGAATGACCAAGGTTCTTCCCGCCAGAGAGGAGCGGGGGTCAAGGTAGGCAGCAAGGGTCCCAGTCAGGGCTCCAGCGTAGTCCCCCCTGAAACCAGCCACCCAACTCCCCTCCCTTGAATAGGGCAGCTCCTCCTGCAAATAGACAGGGCCCCTGCGCCAGCGTAGCCTGCTACAAGTGTCAGCAACCAGGGCATTATGCCGGTGATCCCCAATGCCCCCTGAACAAGAGACCCGCCGCTGCGAGTCCCCACATGCGCCAACTAGCCTCCGTAGTGATAGAGAAAGAAGGGATGGAGGACCCCGAGGGGTGGGAGCCAGCAGCCATGGTATTAGTCTTCCTAGGGAATAGAGAGATGATCCCAGGAGACCCCTTGCCCGACAACACTGAGATATACCGTCAACAAGTCATGATCAACGGGCGCAACGTAGGGGCCCTCCGCGACACGGGAGCCAGCATCACTTCTGTACGGTACACCCTGGTCACGGAGTCCCAGATCATCCCCCATGCCTCCTGCAGGGGGATCGCAGCCGACAACTCTATCTGGATCTGCCGAATAGCCCAGGTCCTGTTTGAGTGGGGTGGAGTCTCTGGTGTCTTACGGGTAGCGGTCCGCACTGACATGCCAGTGGACTGTCTACTGGGGAATGACCTGGAGAGCTCCCTATGGAAGCAGGTAGAACAAAGGACTCATCTCGAGATGATGGGCCTGCTCGACTGGGCCTGCGTGAGCACACGAGCAATGACGGCCAGGATGGCCACCCCTGGGGAAGTGGAACCAGAGATCCCTAGCCCCGCCTCTGATGCCTTGGAGGGCGACGAGCGACCCACGGTCGTCAAACTTCTACCAGGCGAAGAAATTGACCGAGACGACGGTCCCCTAGGACCTCCCATCGAACCGATCCAAACCATGAACAACCTTCCTGAGTTAGCCCAGTGGCGACAGGAAGTGGGACCTTCCCGAGAAGAGTTCTGCCTGGAATAGACCTCCTGTCCTTCCTTGGTTGGGCCGCGGCAACAGGCCGCCGCCCAGGCTGCCGGAGACTAGTCCGGCTCCCATTTCATCTATATAGCGAGCAGAAAACCGCCGAACTAGGGTCAGCACGGGTGCTGGTGGTACCCCTACGTTTCCGCGGATTCCTCCTGAACCTGGCCCATGATGTGCCCCTGGCGGGACACTTGGGCCAGGACAAGACCTATCAGCGCCTAGTGACCCATTTTTATTGGCCCTGCATGCGCGCTGATGTGGAGACTCACTGCAAGTCCTGCCCCACGTGCCAAGCCAGCGGAAAGAGCGGGGGAAGTGCAAGGCTCCTCTCCAACCCTTCCCTGTGGTCAGTACCCCCTTTGAACGGGTGGGGATCGACATCATGGGACCCCTGGACCCCCGGACCTCCTTAGGCCACCGGTTCATCCTTGTCTTGGTAGATTACGCCACCCGGTACCCCGAGGCCATTCCCCTCCAGACGGTGACGGCCCCCGTAGTGGGGCGGGCCCTCATGGGGACCTTCTCCCGGGTGGGATTCCCACGAGAAGTGGTGAGCGACCGAGGTACAAACTTCATCTCCAGGTACATGAAGTCCCTGTGGCAACAATGTGGGGTGACGTACAAGTTCACCACCCCATATCACCTTCAAGGTAACGGCCTGGTTGAGCGATTCAACTGCACCCTCAAAGGAATGATCATGGGTCTCGAGGAGCCCCTGAGGCGCAAGTGGGACATCCTCCTACCCTGCCTCCTGTTCGCCTACCGAGAAGTCCCCCAAAAGTCCCTGGGGTTCAGCCCCTTCGAGCTGCTCTACGGGCACCCCGTCCGGGGACCCCTCAGCCTGGTTAAAGAAGGTTGGGAAGCGCCCCTCCTGAATCCACCCCCAGATGTATTCTCCTACATTCTGGCCCTCCGGAACCAGACTCGAAAGTTCCGGGAGCTGGCCGAGGCAAACCTCAAGGCCAGCCAAGAAGAAATGAAACGCTGGTACGACCAGAACGCCACTCTGGTCGAGTTTCAACCTGGCCAACAGGTTTGGGTAATGGCCCCGGTGGAACCTTGTGCCCTTCAGGACAAGTGGACCGGGCCCTTCAAAGTGGTGGAACGCAAAAGTCAGGTCACATATCTCATCGATATGCAGTCAGCCAGAAACCCCCTAAGGGTTCTCCACGTGAACCGCCTCAAACCCCACTTCGTACGGTCCGAGTTGGGTTTGCTCCTAGCCACCGACGACGGAGCGGAAGAGGACACGGAGCCTCTCCCCGATCTCCTGTGTGCGAAAGAAAAAGATGGCTCCGTAGAGGGAGTAGGTCTCTCCTCCTCCCTCACCCCTGAGCAACGTGAAGACTGTCACCGGTTGCTGGGACAGTTCTCTGACCTCTTTTCCCTCACCCCCGGTGTCACCAGCTGGTGCGTCCACGACGTAGACACCCGGGACAGCCCTCCGGTACGACACAGAGCCTACCGTGTCCCTGACCGCGTCCGAGCCTGCATCAAGGCCGAAGTTTCCAAAATGTTAGCCTTGGGAGTGGTCGAGGCCTCTGACAGCCCATGGGCTAGCCCCATGGTCCTGGTTCCGAAGGCAGCCGCCCCCGGTGCTGTTCCCGAACTGAGGTTCTGCGTAGACTACCGCGGGCTGAACGCAGTCACCAGGACCGACGCACACCCCATTCCCGGGCCGACGAGCTCATTGACCGCCTAGGGTCGGCTCAATATCTCAGTACCTTTGATCTGACCAGTGGGTACTGGCAGATCGCCCTCACGGAAGGAGCCAAGGAAAGATCCGCTTTCTCCACTCCGGGTGGTCACTACCACTTCACAGGGATGCCCTTCGGTATGAAAAATGCCCCCGCCATCTTCCAGAGGCTGGTTAACCAGGTACTGGCCGGGTTGGAGGGGTTCAGTGCAGCCTACCTCGACGATATTGTGGTGTTCAGTGACCACTGGATCGAACACCTACAACACCTCTGGGAGGTGTTGGAGGCCCTGCGCCGCGCGAACCTCACCATTAAAGCCAGCAAATGCCAAATAGGACAGGGATCAGTGATCTACCTAGGACACCAGGTCGGAAGCGGCCTCGTAGCCCCTCTCCAACCCAAGATCGATGCAATCAATGCCTGGGAGGCCCCCACGATGCAAACGGAAGTGCGGGCTTTCCTGGGACTCACGGGGTACTACCGTAGGTTCATAAAGGGGTATGGCAGCATTGTAGACCCCCTCACCGAATTGACCGCTAAAAAGAACCCAAAGAGAGTTAGTTGGACCCCCGCCTGACAGAAGGCGTTTGAAGATTTGAAGCTTGCCATGTGCACCGCCCCAGTACTGCAGGCCCCTGAATACTCCTGAGAGTTCGTGGTCCAGACGGAGGCATCCGAGCACGGCATCGGAGCAGTCCTCTCCCAAGTAGACAACAAGGCATCAAAGAGCCAGCCGACGGGACACCCGGCCGACCCGCCCCTGTACCCTACGAGCCCTGCTGACGCTGTCGCAGCTCACCCTCGAAACGAAGGAACTAAGATCCCGGAGCCCTGCTAACCTCGTCGCGGCTCATCCTTGGAACTCTAAGGACCTCGCTGAACCTCCTGAGCCCTGCTGACGCTGTCGCGGATCCCCACGAACTAACGGCACCTCTATGCCCTACGGATCGAGCCCTGCAGACCTCGTCGCGGCTTGAGGAGTACTCTGGTCTGGCTGGCCCATCAACGCTACCAGCACGACCTGACTCGAACCGAAGGGAGTAGAACAGTCAGTACCACCTTCAACTTCCGTGTCCCCCCGGCTCGAGGATTGAGAGCTGTGCGCAGGGTACGTGACTTACTGGCCTACTACTGAGACTGTCCCGCTTCCCTATTCCTTCCAACCAAAACTTTGCGATACACCGAGCTTTGTAAATATTGATTCCTTTTAACTGTGATAAAGAACGTGCTTACTCAAGATCCACGGTGTGGTGTCCGTTCATAAGTGTGGTGTGAGCTCAGTGTGTACGATCATAGAGTCCTCCCCGGCGGGGACCGCACAATAAGACTCGGCAGTATTTGTGGGAGAGGAGGAGTCCGGGGTGGTCGGGAGAGTACATCCTGTCCCCTGGGGTCGCCCCTTCCAACAGTGCAGTTCTAAGGGTGCAGTGTCTGTGGGGGGTGGGGCTGGGTGCAGTTCTAAGGGTGCAGTGTCTGTGGGGGGTGGGGCTGAGTGCAGTTCTAAGGGTGCAGTGTCTGTGGGGGATGGGGCTGGGT
The DNA here is from genome assembly GCF_964261635.1 of Lissotriton helveticus. Classification (NCBI taxonomy): domain Eukaryota; kingdom Metazoa; phylum Chordata; class Amphibia; order Caudata; family Salamandridae; genus Lissotriton; species Lissotriton helveticus. The sequence continues at coordinate 1,957,229,208 of NC_136068.1, read as the reverse complement.
GCAGTCCTATGAGTGCAGTGTCTGTGGGGGGTGGGGCTGAGTGCAGTTCTAAGGGTGCTGTGTCTGTGGGGGGTGGGGCTGGGTGCAGTCCTGTGAGTGCAGTGTTTATGGGGGGTGGGGCTGGGTGCAGTTCTAAGGGTGCAGTGTCTGTGGGGGGTGGGGCTGAGTGCAGTTCTAAGGGTGCTGTGTCTGTGGGGGGTGGGGCTGGGTGCAGTCCGGTGAGTGCAGTGTCTATGTGGGGGTGGGGCTGGGTGCAGTCCTGGGAGTGCAGTGTCTGTGGGGGGTGGGGCTGGGTGCAGTCCAGAGAGTGCAGTGTCTGTGGGGGGTGGGGCTGGGTGCAGTCCCGTGAGTGCAGTGTCTGTGGGGGGTGGGGCTGGGTGCAGTCCTGGGAGTGCAGTGTCTGTGGGGGTGGGGCTGGGTGCAGTCCGGTGAGTGCAGTGTCTGTGGGGGTGGGGCTGGGTGCAGTCCTGTGAGTGCAGTGTCTGTGGGGGGTGGGGCTGGGTGCAGTCCTGTGAGTGCAGTGTCTATGGGGGGTGGGGCTGGGTGCAGTCCTGTGAGTGCAGTGTCTGTGGGGGGTGGGGCTGGGTGCAGTCCAGAGAGTGCAGTGTCTGTGGGGGGTGGGGCTGGGTACAGTCCTGTGAGTGCAGTGTCTGTGGGGGGTGGGGCTGGGTGCAGTCCTCACAGTGCAGTGTCTGTGGGGGGTGGGGCTGGGTGCAGTCCTCACAGTGCAGTGTCTGTGGGGGGTGGGGCTGGGTGCAGTCCTGGGAGTGCAGTGTCTGTGGGGGGTGGGGCTGGGTGCAGTCCTGTGAGTGCAGTGTCTGTGGGGGGTGGGGCTGGGTGCAGTCCCGTGAGTGCAGTGTCTGTGGGGGGTGGGGCTGGGTGCAGTCCTGTGAGTGCAGTGTCTGTGGGGGGTGGGGCTGGGTGCAGTCCTGGGAGTGCAGTGTCTGTGGGGGGTGGGGCTAGGTGCAGTCCAGTGAGTGCAGTGTCTGTGGGGGGTGGGGCTGGGTGCAGTCCTATGAGTGCAGTGTCTGTGGGGCTTGGGGCTGGGTGCAGTCCTGGGAGTGCAGTGTCTGTGGGGGGTGGGGCTGGGTGCAGTCCGGTGAGTGCAGTGTCTGTGGGGGGTGGGGCTGGGTGCAGTCCTGGGAGTGCAGTGTCTGTGGGGGGTGGGGCTGGGTGCAGTCCCGTGAGTGCAGTGTCTGTGGGGGGTGGGGCTGGGTGCAGTCCTGGGAGTGCAGTGTCTGTGGGGGGTGGGGCTGGGTGCAGTCCTGGGAGTGCAGTGTCTGTGGGGGTGGGGCTGGGTGCAGTCCTGTGAGTGCAGTGTCTGTGGGGGGTGGGGCTGGGGGCAGTCCTGGGAGTGCAGTGTCTGTGGGGGGTGGGGCTGGGTGCAGTCCTGGGAGTGCAGTGTCTGTGGGGGTGGGGCTGGGTGCAGTCCTGTGAGTGCAGTGTCTGTGGGGGGTGGGGCTGGGGGCAGTCCTGTGAGTGCAGCGTCTGTGGGGGGTGGGGCTGGGTGCAGTTCCTAACAGTGCAGTGTCTGTGAGGGGTGGGGCTGGGTGCAGTCCTGTGAGTGCAGTGTCTGTGGGGGGGGAGAGTGCAGTGTCTGTGGGGGGGGGAAGAGTGCAGTGTCTGTGGGGGGGCTGGGTGCAGTCCGTGGGTGCAGTGTCTGTGGGGGGAGGGGCGCGGTGCAGTCCTGTGAGTGCAGTGTCTGTGGGGGTGGGGCTGGGTGCCGTCCTGTGAGTGCAGTGTCTGTGGGGGGGTGGGAGAGTGCAGTGTCTGTGGGGGGGTGGGGCTGGGTGCAGTCCTGTGAGTGCAGTGTCTGTGGGGGTGGGTCTGGGTGCAGTGTCTGTGGGGGGTGGGTCTGAGTGCAGTGTCTGTGGGGGGTGGGTCTGGGTGCAGTGTCTGTGGGGGTGGGTCTGGGTGCAGTGTCTGTGGGGGGTGGGTCTGAGTGCAGTGTCTGTGGGGGTGGGTCTGGGTGCAGTGTCTGTGGGGGGTGGGTCTGGGTGCAGTGTCTGTGGGGGTGGGTCTGGGTGCAGTGTCTGTGGGGGGTGGGTCTGGGTGCAGTGTCTGTGGGGGGTGGGTCTGGGTGCAGTGTCTGTGGGGGTGGGTCTGGGTGCAGTGTCTGTGGGGGGGTGGGAGAGTGCAGTGTCTGTGGGGGTGGGTCTGGGTGCAGTGTCTGTGGGGGGTGGGTCTGGGTGCAGTGTCTGTGGGGGGGTGGGAGAGTGCAGTGTCTGTGGGGGTGGGTCTGGGTGCAGTGTCTGTGGGGGGTGGGTCTGGGTGCAGTGTCTGTGGGGGGGTGGGAGAGTGCAGTGTCTGTGGGGGTGGGTCTGGGTGCAGTGTCTGTGGGGGGTGGGTCTGAGTGCAGTGTCTGTGGGGGTGGGTCTGGGTGTAGTGTCTGTGGGGGGTGGGTCTGGGTGCAGTGTCTGTGGGGGGTGGGTCTGGGTGCAGTGTCTGTGGGGGGGGCTGGGTGCAGTCCTGTGAGTGCAGTGTCTGTGGGGGGGGTGGGAGAGTGCAGTGTCTGTGGGGGGGTGGGAGAGTGCAGTGTCTGTGGGGGGTGGGGCTGGGTGCAGTGTCTGTGGGGGGTGGGTCTGAGTGCAGTGTCTGTGGGGGGTGGGTCTGGGTGCAGTGTCTGTGGGGGGTGGGTCTGGGTGCAGTGTCTGTGGGGGGTGGGTCTGGGTGCAGTGTCTGTGGGGGGTGGGTCTGGGTGCAGTGTCTGTGGGGGGTGGGTCTGGGTGCAGTGTCTGTGGGGGGTGGGTCTGAGTGCAGTGTCTGTGGGGGGTGGGTCTGGGTGTAGTGTCTGTGGGGGTGGGGCTGGGTGCAGTGTCTGTGGGGGGGGCTGGGTGCAGTCCTGTGAGTGCAGTGTCTGTGGGGGGGTGGGAGAGTGCAGTGTCTGTGGGGGGTGGGTCTGGGTGCAGTGTCTGTGGGGGGTGGGTCTGGGTGCAGTGTCTGTGGGGGTGGGTCTGGGTGCAGTGTCTGTGGGGGGGTGGGAGAGTGCAGTGTCTGTGGGGGTGGGTCTGGGTGCAGTGTCTGTGGGGGGTGGGTCTGGGTGCAGTGTCTGTGGGGGGGTGGGAGAGTGCAGTGTCTGTGGGGGTGGGTCTGGGTGCAGTGTCTGTGGGGGGTGGGTCTGGGTGCAGTGTCTGTGGGGGGGTGGGAGAGTGCAGTGTCTGTGGGGGTGGGTCTGGGTGCAGTGTCTGTGGGGGGTGGGTCTGAGTGCAGTGTCTGTGGGGGTGGGTCTGGGTGTAGTGTCTGTGGGGGGTGGGTCTGGGTGCAGTGTCTGTGGGGGGTGGGTCTGGGTGCAGTGTCTGTGGGGGGGGCTGGGTGCAGTCCTGTGAGTGCAGTGTCTGTGGGGGGGGTGGGAGAGTGCAGTGTCTGTGGGGGGGTGGGAGAGTGCAGTGTCTGTGGGGGGTGGGGCTGGGTGCAGTGTCTGTGGGGGGTGGGTCTGAGTGCAGTGTCTGTGGGGGGTGGGTCTGGGTGCAGTGTCTGTGGGGGGTGGGTCTGGGTGCAGTGTAATGTAATGTAATGTAATGTAACATAGCATTTGTACCGCGCTGCAGTCACTCCAAGGAGCATCAAGGCGCCAGATACTGATTCAGAGATGAAGGAAACAGGTAGGGAGTGGATGGAAACTCACCCAACTGTTACACTAGTGCTCTAACGCAGGAGTCCTGTAGCTTGAAAATCCAGGTTTTCAGTCCCTTCCTGAAGTCTTTTTCCTTGTCTAGGGCACGAAGAGCGGGGGGGAGAGTGTTCCACGCTTTTGCTCCGAGTACTGGTAGGGATTTGCCACCTCTCGTGCTGAGCCTGAACCTAGGTACTGACAGGAGATTGGAGCTAGATGAACGGAGATTGCGAGAGGGATGGTATCTGGCGAATCTCTGCTGTAGGTATTTTGGTCCCAGAGCATGGGTGGCTCTAAAGGTGATAATCAGTATTTTGAATAGGACTCTCTTGTTAATTGGGAGCCAATGTAGAGTATTTAATGCAGATGATGCAGAAGATTTCTTCGGCCATTTAAGGACTAACCTAGCTGCGGCATTCTGCACCATTTGAAGTTTATGTGTGGTGGTTTTTGTAGTACCTGCATATAGACTATTACAATAGTCTATCCGCGACGTCACCAAAGCGACTGTTACCGTCTTCCTAGCCTCTAGAGGAAGGAGGTCGAAAAACTTCCTGAGTCCTTTAATAATGGCAAAGCAGTTACCTGCCACTTTCAAGGCTTGCTGCTTGAAAGAGAGATTGCTGTCAAATGTAATCCCTAGGTTTCGTGCCGATTGAGTTGTGTTCGGTGGGATTTCTGCCTTTTCTGGCCACCAGGTTTTGGGCGTGAAGTTGTTATTTGGGCCCATTGGCACGATTTCTGTCTTGCCTGTGTTGCATTTTAGATGATTGACTTTCATCCAATCAAAGGTTGCCGTGAGGCAGCTTTTAAGTTTTTCTTCCCATTCCTGTGTGTCTTTGTCCAAAACCAATATCAATTGAGTATCGTCGGCATAGGCGACTACATCAATTCCAAATGACGATATTAGTTTGATTAAAGGGGCGGTGTAGACATTAAACAGTGTTGGGCTGAGGCTTGAGCCCTGTGGAACACCCATCTTTATCAATTTTTCCTTGGAGCGAAATTCTCCGAGAGTAACTACTTGTCTCCTGTCACTCAGGAAGTTTTTGATCCATTCCAACACTGTGCCAGAAATGCCAGAGGTTTCAAGTCTGTTAATCAGAATGGCGTGTGACACAGTGTCGAAGGCCGCCGACAGGTCTAATAAAATCAGGACGGCCTTCTTACCCTGGTCCAGGGCCATGCGGATGGTATCTGAGGTGAGCAGGAGGGCAGTTTCCGTGGAGTGTTGAGCCCTGAAACCCGATTGATTGGGATGCCAGGCTTCATTTCCTTCCAGGAATTTGGTGATCTGTTTGTTTACACAGGCTTCAGTGATTTTACACAGCATAGGGAGAAGGGATATTGGTCTTAAGTTGGATAAGGTGGTAGGGTCAGGGAGTGGCTTTTTTTGCAATGGTTTGACTGCCGCTAGCTTCCATTCAGCTGGGACTGTTGCTGTGGTCAAAGAGGAGTTCACAATGCTGTTAATCACAGGGTTAGCGACCTCCACCATCATATGTAGCAGTGCGGGAGGACATGGGTCAAACGGGGAACCTGACTTGGCCGCTAAGATAGCCTTATGGGTCTCGTCCAAGCTAATGGGAAGGAAAGTTTCCAGTCTGTCCCTTTCCACGTTTTCCTCATTTACCCTAACTTCAGAGGTGATGAAATCCTTGGTGAGTGCTAATACCTTGTTTTCAAAGTAGTCTGCGATGGTATTGCATAGTTGTTCCGAAGGCGGGATTTCTTGTTCTAATATTTTGGGTTTATTAAAACTATTGACAATTTTAAAAATAGTTTTTTGTTTGTTTCTGGCATTTTCTACTTCCGAGGTGTAAAAGTTGGTTTTGGCTTGTTTAATCAGAGCATGATATGCGCATCTGGTGGATTTGTAGTTATTCCTGTCTTCAACGCAGTAGTTAGTTCTCCATCTGCGTTCGGCTCTACGCACCTCTCCTTGTTTTATTTTTAACATGGGGTTAAACCATGGTGCTGATTGTTTTTTAGCCGTTGGTCTAGGTTTACGGTTGGTCGGGGCTGCTGTTGCTTTCAAGTCTGACATCCATTTCCTGAAGTTGTCATTATCAGCTTCAGGATGTCCTGACCATGAAGGTTCGTGTTCTTTTGCTATGTTAAGCAGTTCTGGATGTTTCATGGCGTCTTTCCATTCTAATTGACTGCTGTGTACAGTTTTCCCTGCCAGTTTATTATTTCTAGGCATTTTAAATGGTAGTACAAATGGAATTAATGTATGATCTGTCCAGGTTAGGATTTTATGGGATTTAATTTGAATGTCTTGCAGGTTAGTTGATATGCAGTCAATCGTGTGCCCCGCCTCATGTGTGGGCTGTGTGACGCATATAGTAAGGCCCAATACGTCCATGGTGTCCCTAAAGGCAATTGCTGAGGTATCCATAGGTGAGTCAAGATGGATATTGATATCCCCTAATACAGTGAAATTGGAGAAGCGCGTCGCCAGGGGGCTCAGTGCCTCTCCTATGCTTTCTAGAAAGCTTTTGCAGGGGCCAGGGGGGCGATAGATTAGAGCACCAGCAAAAGTGTCTGTGGGGGTGGGTCTGGGTGCAGTGTCTGTGGGGGTGGGTCTGGGTGCAGTGTCTGTGGGGGGTGGGTCTGGGTGCAGTGTCTGTGGGGGGTGGGTCTGGGTGCAGTGTCTGTGGGGGGTGGGTCTGGGTGCAGTGTCTGTGGGGGGTGGGTCTGGGTGCAGTGTCTGTGGGGGGTGGGTCTGAGTGCAGTGTCTGTGGGGGGTGGGTCTGGGTGTAGTGTCTGTGGGGGTGGGGCTGGGTGCAGTGTCTGTGGGGGGGGCTGGGTGCAGTCCTGTGAGTGCAGTGTCTGTGGGGGGGTGGGAGAGTGCAGTGTCTGTGGGGGGTGGGTCTGGGTGTAGTGTCTGTGGGGGTGGGTCTGGGTGCAGTGTCTGTGGGGGTGGGTCTGGGTGCAGTGTCTGTGGGGGGTGGGGCTGGGTGCAGTGTCTGTGGGGGGTGTGGCTGGGTGGCCTGCCTCTGTCTCCAACCCTCCTGAGTGGACACCAGAGCAGGTGAATCTGGGCACCGAGTACGGAGGCCGGGAGGGTCACAAGGGTTGGGAGCAGGAAGGAACAGATCATGAGATTACTCTTAAGTCGTCACTTCCTCATTCCTTCCTCGTCACTTCCTCATCCCAGTCCTGACGTCACGAGGACCTCTCAGAGCAGCCATCAGCCACCAGCACAGCTGCCAGAAGAGCAAAGTCCCCATCAGAGGAGGAAGGACCACACCCAGGAGGCAGCACAGCCAGCAGGCCAAAGAAAACCAACAAGCACTGGAAGACCAAACAGATGATTCAGGGTAACAGAGCCCTGTGCACACGTCTTAGGTAAATTGAGGTTCAGGAGTCACAACCTAATATTGATAAGTTTGTCCATAAATAACAGACGAATGTCAACATCATCTTTCCTTGTGGAATGTGTTTATATTTCAAAATGTGGTCAGTTCAAGATGACAAACCAGCCGACACGTGTTTCGTCACACCAACCAGAGACACCTGGAGGGAAGGAACCCACCACACACCAACCAGAGACACCTGGAGGGAAGGAACCCACCACACACCAGCCAGAGACACCTGGAGGGAAGGAACCCACCACACACCAGCCAGAGACACCTGGAGGGAAAGAACCCACCACACACCAGCCAGAGACACCTGGAGGGAACCCACCACACACCAGCCAGGGACGCCTGGAGGGAAAGAACCCACCACACACGAGCCAGAGACACCTGGAGGGAAGGAACCCATTACACACCAGCCAGAGACACCTGGAGGGAAGGAACCCACCACACACCAGCCAGAGACGCCTGGAGGGAAGGAACCCATTACACACCAGCCAGAGACACCTGGAGGGAAGGAACCCACCACACACCAGCCAGAGACACCTGGAGGGAAGGAACCCACCACACACCAACCAGAGACACCTGGAGGGAAGGAACCCACCACACACCAACCAGAGACACCTGGAGGGAAGGAACCCACCACACACCAACCAGAGACACCTGGAGGGAAGGAACCCACCACACACCAACCAGAGACACCTGGAGGGAAGGAACCCACCACACACCAACCAGAGACACCTGGAGGGAAGGAACCCACCACACACCAGCCAGAGACACCTGGAGGGAAGGAACCCACCACACACCAACCAGAGACACCTGGAGGGAAGGAACCCACCACACACCAACCAGAGACACCTGGAGGGAAGGAACCCACCACACACCAGCCAGAGACACCTGGAGGGAAAGAACCCACCACACACGAGCCAGGGACACCTGGAGGGAAGGAACCCACCACACACCAGCCAGAGACACCTGGAGGGAAGGAACCCACCACACACCAGCCAGAGACACCTGGAGGGAAAGAACCCACCACACACGAGCCAGGGACACCTGGAGGGAAGGAACCCACCACACACCAGCCAGAGACACCTGGAGGGAAGGAACCCACCACACACGAGCCAGGGACACCTGGAGGGAAGGAACCCACCACACACCAGCCAGAGACACCTGGAGGGAAGGAACCCTCCACACACCAGCCAGAGACACCTGGAGGGAAGGAACCCACCACACACCAGCCAGAGACACCTGGAGGGAAGGAACCCACCACACACGAGCCAGGGACACCTGGAGGTAAGGAACCCACCACACACGAGCCAGAGACACCTGGAGGGAAGGAATCCACCACACACCAGCCAGAGACACCTGGAGGGAAGGAACCCACCACACACCAGCCAGAGACACCTGGAGGGAAGGAACCCACCACACACCAGCCAGAGACATCTGGAGGGAAGGAACCCACCACACACCAGCCAGAGACACCTGGAGGGAAAGAACCCACCACACACCAGCCACAGACACCTGGAGGGAAGGAACCCACCACACACGAGCCAGAGACACCTGGAGGGAAGGAACCCACCACACACCAGCCAGAGACACCTGGAGGGAAGGAACCCACCACACACCAGCCAGAGACACCTGGAGGGAAGGAACCCACCACACACCAGCCAGAGACACCTGGAGGGAAAGAACCTACCACACACGAGCCAGGGACACCTGGAGGGAAGGAACCCACCACACACCAGCCAGAGACACCTGGAGGGAAAGAACCCACCACACACGAGCCAGGGACACCTGGAGGGAAGGAACCCACCACACACCAGCCAGAGACACCTGGAAGGAACGCACGCACCACAAACCAGCCAGAGACACTGTTAGACGGGGACCTGGAGGGTCGGCCGAGCACAGTGATCGCACAGACAGGTAACTTCCCCCCCACAGATGGACACCACACAAAGATCAGGGTAACACCTTTTATAGAAATGCAGCTAATAGGGTTTTGAGAAATTTCAGATATTGGCGCTCTACCTGTAGTATACGTTACACCTGTAGGAAGACAAATTCTAAAAGTGGTGCGTCTAGAGCGAACGGAATCACCCTAAAACCGTCCCAAGACAATCTAAGATTACCGTAGACAGTACACAGCAAAGCTCTCGCAACCACAAACAGTGTGAATAAAAAGACAATGTCACAGTAAGGTAACAGAAAGCAGCAGATCTCAGAGTTCGTGTTCTTTTTCAAACGGAAGGTTTAATTTGATCCAAAATCAGCCGACACGTGTTTCATCGCGTTGAAGTGGAGTCAACACGACTCTTCAGGGCTGGATACCCCAGGTTTGTATGGGTAGATATGTAGAAACGTACGAGGCGGTTGGAGTGTAAAACCTAAGAGTATATTGACGGATATATCAATATATAAGGAGTACAAAGAACCCTGGTAACGGGTTAGGCAGAAAAACGTTTACAACGATGTTGCGCTGTGTTGAGCAATGTTGCTCGTTGTTTCCAAAAGAGACTAAACACGTGTAAGTGTTTAGCAGTACCGGGAGGGGATTCGACTGGTCAAGTGCTTAAAAGTCGAGTTCCGAGTAAGATTCTCTTCAGCTGGTTCCCGGTCGCCGTGTTCCATGGTCCGTCCATGGAACACGGCGACCGGGAACCAACTGAGGAGGGATATCGGCTGAAGAGAATCTTACTCGGAACTCGACTTTTAAGCACTTGACCAGTCGAATCCCCTCCCGGTACTGCTAAACACTTACACGTGTTTAGTCTCTTTTGGAAACAACGAGCAACATTGCTCAACACAGCGCAACATCGTTGTAAACGTTTTTCTGCCTAACCCGTTACCAGGGTTCTTTGTACTCCTTATATATTGATATATCCGTCAATATACTCTTAGGTTTTACACTCCAACCGCCTCGTACGTTTCTACATATCTACCCATACAAACCTGGGGTATCCAGCCCTGAAGAGTCGTGTTGACTCCACTTCAACGCGATGAAACACGTGTCGGCTGATTTTGGATCAAATTAAACCTTCCGTTTGAAAAAGAACACGAACTCTGAGATCTGCTGCTTTCTGTTACCTTACTGTGACATTGTCTTTTTATTCACACTGTTTGTGGTTGCGAGAGCTTTGCTGTGTACTAACACCTTTTATAGGCAATTCTTGTAGTAGAGTGGTACGATACCAGGCGATCAGGACACGATGATCCTCTCAATTCTAGTCTCTAGTAAGGGATGGGGGTAGCGGGACAGTCTTGGTACCCACGGGTACGGAGGTGTAACGGTGATAGCTCACAATCCTCGAGCTCGGTGTTCGGATGGGTCAGACCGCGGCAGCGCCGGCAGGTCCCGAAGAGGTCGTAGGTGGCAACGGGCCGCGGCAGCGCCAGCAGGACCCAACGAGGATGAAGGTTACAACGGGCCGCGGCAGCGCCAGCAGGTCCCACGAGAATGCAGGTTGCAACGGGCCGCGGCAGCGCCAGCAGGTCCCACGAGGATGAAGGTTACAACGGGCCGCGGCAGCGCCAGCAGGTCCCACGAGGATGAAGGTTGCAGAGGGCCGCGGCAGCGCCAGCAGGTCCCACGAGGATGAAGGTTGTAGAGGGCCGCGGCAGCGCCAGCAGGCAGGACAATAGTTCACAAGGCAGGGCTGTGGCAGCGCCAGCAGTCCGTCAAGGATGAGTTCGTCGCGGTGTCTCTCGACTCCAGGATACAACTGCCTTCCTGTCCTGGGGCGGCCTCAGTTATAGGTCTGGCGCCCTTTGATGTCCGGACCCTCGCTCTTGGAGGTCGGGAGGTCTGGGATGAGGGAGTCCAGACACCCAGCAGGGGGGTGGAGCCAGCGCCCGAGGAGGCTGGGGGTGCTCGGCACCTGGCGGGGGAGAGCCATCGACACTTCTTACTCCCATTGACCTGCCAAGTGGTCCGTTCACCTCCTGGGTGGAGGGTGGTGCCGGGATGTCGGGGCCTGGCCAGGCCCAGGGTTGGGGTCGGGCTGAGGTCGCGCGGCCGCGTGGTGCCGTGTCCAAGATGGCGGCTGGGCCGGGCAATGGTGCTGACGGTGGCCCGGGCCCTGTCCTGCGGGGAGGGAGCGAGCCCTTCATGTGGCCTGTCCAACATGCGTCCCCCCCAGCTGAAGGCGGGGAGAGTCACCCATCTTCTTGGGGACTTTCCTCGTCGAGGCGGAAAAAGCGGGACAGGCCATCCGCGTTGGCGTGGTCCTGGCCAGGGCGATGCTCCACAGTGAAGTCCATTCCCTGCAGGGAGATGGACCATCGCAATAGTTTGGGGTTCTCCCCCCGCATCTGCATGAGCCATTGCAGGGGCCGATGATCTGTCTGTACCCGGAAATGGGTTCCAAAGAGGTACGGCCGGAGCTTCTTGAGGGCCCATACCACTGCGAAGGCCTCTCGCTCAATGGTGCTCCAGCGCTGTTCTCGGGGCAGTAGGCGTCTGCTGATGAAGGCCACTGGTTGGTCCACTCCTTCGGGGTTCAGTTGGGAGAGGACGGCCCCAATACCATGGTCGGAGGCATCGGTCTGCACGATGAACTCGCGGCTGTAGTCGGGGGCCTGGAGCACCGGAGCGGTGCACATGGCGGCCTTCAGCGTCTCGAAGGCCGCGTGACAGTCGGGAGTCCAGTTGACTCGTTTTGGGTTGTTCTTAGACGTGAGTTCCGTGAGGGGCCCCACAATGCTGCCATAGTCCCTCACAAACCGCCGGTAGTATCCGGTGAGCCCCAGGAAGGCTCGGACCTCTGTTTGTGCTTCGGGGGGTTGCCAGGACTGGATGGCAGCTACCTTGAGTTGGAGGGGGGCCACCAGACCGCTCCCCACTTGGTGTCCGAGGTAGGTCACGGACCCCTGGCCGATTTGGCACTTGCTGGCCTTTATGGTGAGGCCGGCCTGTTGGAGGGCCTGCAGGACCGCTCTGAGGTGGTGGAGGTGGTCTGCCCAGTGGCGGCTGTATACCGCGATGTCGTCCAGGTAGGCGGCGCTGAATTCTTCGAGGCCCGCCAATACCTGGTTCACCAGTCTTTGAAAGGTGGCTGGAGCGTTCTTCATGCCGAAGGGCATCACTCTGAAATGGTAGTGCCCGTCCGGGGTGGAGAAAGCGGAACGTTCTTGGGCCCTGGGGGTGAGGCCGATCTGCCAGTAGCCCGCTGTCAGGTCAAAGATGCTTAGGTAGCGGGCTGCCCCCATGCGGTCGACTAGTTCATCTGCTCGGGGGATAGGGTGAGCGTCGGTTCGGGTGACCGCGTTCAGCCCCCGATAGTCGATGCAGAATCGGAGCTCCGGCGTGGTGCCCGGTGCCGCGGCCTTGGGGACCAGGACGACCGGGCTGGCCCAGGGACTGTCCGAAGGCTCGATGACCCCGAGGGCGAGCATCTTGGAGACTTCTTCTTGGATGCATGTACGTACCCGATCCGGTACTCGGTACGCCCGGTGTCGGACAGGAGAACTGTCCCCCGTGTCCACGTCGTGCAGGCACCAGGAGGTGACTCCGGGTGCGAGGGAGAACAGGTTTGCGAACGGCAGCAGGAGGGCCCGGCAATCTTGACGCTGCTCTGGGGTCAGGGCCTCGGAGAGTCGGACCCCGTCCACCGAGCCATCTCTTTCCCGAGTCCTCAGTAGGTCAGGGAGGGGCTCGGAGTCTCCTTCTGTGCCACTGTCGGTAGCCATCAGCAGGCTGAGCTCTGAGCGCATGAAGTGGGGTTTGAGCCTGTTGGCGTGGAGGACCCGGAGGGGGTTCCGGGGGGACTCCAGGTCGATGAGATAGGTGACGGGACTCCTGCGCTCGATCACCTTGAAGGGCCCCGTCCATTTGTCTTGCAAGGCACACGGTTCGATGGGGGACATCACCCATACCTGCTGACCCGGTTCAAACTCGATGGAGGAGGCATGTTGGTCGTACCACTTCTTCATGTCCTCTTGACTGGCCTCCAGATTGGCTTTAGCGATCTCCCTGAATTTCCGGGTCTGATTGCGGAGGGTCAGGAGGTATTTGTAGACGTCCGGAGGGGTCTTTAGGGGGGCCATTTCCCATTCCTCCTTCACTAGGCTGAGAGGCCCGCGAACGGGGTGTCCGTACAGGAGTTCGAAGGGGCTGAAGCCGAGGGACTTCTGGGGGACTTCTCGGTAGGCGAAGAGGAGGCACGGTAGTAGCACGTCCCACTGGCGGCGTAGGGGTTCTTCCAGCCCCATGATCATCCCCTTGAGGGTGCAGTTGAACCGCTCGACCAGTCCGTTCCCCTGGGGGTGATAGGGGGTGGTGAATCGGTAAGTGACTCCGCACTGCTGCCAGAGGGATTTCATATACTTTGAAATAAAGTTCGTACCCCTGTCGCTGACGACTTCCCGGGGGAAGCCCACTCGAGAGAAGATCCCCATCAAGGCTCGACCCACTACTGGGGCTGTTATAGTACGAAGGGGGACCGCCTCAGGATAGCGGGTAGCGTGGTCCACCAGGACCAGGATGAAGCGATGCCCCTGTGCTGTTCGGGGGTCCAGGGGCCCCACAATGTCTATTCCCACCCTTTCGAACGGGGTGGTCACCACGGGGAATGGTTGTAGGGGTGCCTTGAGTTTGCGGCCGCTCTTCCCGCTGGCCTGGCAGGTCGGGCAGGACCGGCAATGGTTGGAGACGTCATTTCTCATTTTGGGCCAAAAAAAGTGAGTCACCAGGCGGTGGTAGGTCTTGTCTTGGCCCAGGTGCCCGGCCAGGGGGACATCATGGGCTAGGTTCAACAGGAAGTCTCTGAAGTGGAGGGGCACCACCAGCACTCGCCCGGCCCCCAGTTCTGCGATTTTCTGCTCGCTGTACAAGAGATCATTGTCCCAATAAACCCAGTGGGCCCCGGTGGTGTCTCCTTGGCTCTGGGCGAGCGCTTGCTGTCGCAATCCCGCGAGGGAGGGGCAGGTCTTTTGCTCCTGCCGGAATTGTTCCTGGGTGGGCCCCTCTTCTTGACGCCACTGAGCCAGGTCGGGAAGCTCGGGGGGCTGTGTGGACCCCTCTGTGGTGGGGTCCGGGTGGTCGGTCTGGAGGAAGTCTTCTTCTGGAGTGATCGAGGGCGGAGGTGCTGTCCATTCTGGTTCTTCTGGTCTAGGGATGGTGCGGGTGGCCATGGACCGGGTGGTTACGCACGCCCAGTCCGGGAGACCCAACATCCCCAGATGCTCTCTTCTTTCCACAGCGGCCCACGGGGAGCTCTCGAGATCGTTCCCCAGGAGGCAGTCCACGGGGTCATCGTCGCGGACAGTTACTTTCAGCATGCCGGACACTCCTCCCCATTCGAAGGGGACGCAGGCCATCCGACACAGGCTCTCCGAGTTATCTGCCGATCGGACGGGGCAAAGTACGTTTGGTAGGATTTGTTCTGGGGTCACCAGGTGACAACGGACGGCCGTCACACTGGCCCCGGTGTCACGCAGGGCCTCGGCCTTGCGCCCATTGATGCTCACCCATTGGCTGTATTTCCGAGTGTTGGCGGGCAGGGGAGTCCGCGGGACCATGTCTCTTCCTCCCAGGCATGCCAGGGTCATGGCGGCGGGTTCCCACTCGAACTGCTCCGACTCATAGGTCTCAGTGTCTTCGGAGACTTGTTCTTCTCCCAGGGCGGCGGCCGCCATCTGGCGGGGCCCGGGGACCTGGTTCTTCGGGCAGGTCGGGTCACTGGCATAGTGGCCGACTCGTTGGCATCGGTGACACGTCACGTTGGCTCGGAACCCCGGGCGCATCGGGGGGTGGCGTTAGTGGGCGCGGCCGGGACGGCGTCTCTGCCCCGGCCCGGGCCTCCTCCTCCTCCTCGGGGACGATGATGACCTTGGTTGGTTCTGTTCTGCTCATTCGGCCCACTCCGGGCCACTCGGGTGCTCTCCCACCGGTCAGCCTCGGTGGCGAGCTGCCGGGGTTCAGTCAATTTACTGTCGAGGAGGTGCTGCCTGAGCTCGACGAAGCAGTTGTTGGAGAGGTGCTCCCACACAATGAGATTGAAGAGTTGTTCGTAAGTGGTTACGTTGTTACCCTTGATCCACCCCTCGAAGGCTCGGCTGAAATAGTTCACGTATTCCAACCACGTTGTACCTGGGATCCGGGTGCAGTTGCGGAACCTCTGGCGGTACATTTCGGGTGTAAGCCCATATCGACTGAGGAGGGCGGCCTTCATATGGTCATAGGACGTCATTTGATGGTCCGGAAGCTGCAGCAGGGCATCACGACCCTCGTTGACGAATCTCCCCCATAGACCGGCTCCCCAGTCACTTCGAGCGACCCGGTGGGCGGTCATGGCAATCTCATAGGCCTTGAACCACTGCTGTATGTCGTCGTTCCGGTGATATTCTCGGACCACATCCTTGGGGATGTGGACCTTCTGCTCGGTAGGACCCGGGGAGTGCGGTTGCTCGGGCACCCCTAGGTTTTTGTTCAGTTTGCGTATTTCTATCTCCGCTAGTTTGCACTCGTGCTCGTATGCCAGTCTTTTTTCTTCGAGATCTCTCTGTCTCTGTTTTTCCTCTCGCTCTTCTCTGAGCCGTAAGTGTTCTAAGTTTATTTTTTGTTCCGCCAGTTTCAACTCTCCGTCTAATCTGAGTCGTGCCAAGTCTAACTCGTGTAATCTATTTTTTTCCCGCTCTTGGATCT
Organism: Lissotriton helveticus; assembly: GCF_964261635.1. NCBI lineage: Eukaryota > Metazoa > Chordata > Amphibia > Caudata > Salamandridae > Lissotriton > Lissotriton helveticus. Next base: position 1,957,213,592 of record NC_136068.1, on the reverse strand, counting down.
CTTCACGGGAAGGGCCTGTTCTCCGTTCTTCCGTCCGGGTGGTGTTGACTTCCGGGGCTGCGGGGTCCCGGGGGGTCGCGGTATTTGTCTCTGTCCAGGCCTCTAGGGCGTTTTTGAAGTCTTCTTTTGTGCTTAGCCCGGTGGTAGCAATGCCTAAGTCCATGCAAAATTGTTTGAGCTCTCGGTGGTTGTATTCTTCCAGCCTTTCCATCTGGAACTTCTCCGCCGATCCGCTCTCTTTGGTCGTCATTGTGGTTTTAGTCGTAGGGTGAGTTACTGTCTGTACGGTACGCGTTGGTTCGGATCGCGCCGCTAGCCACCAATGTTAGACGGGGACCTGGAGGGTCGGCCGAGCACAGTAATCGCACAGACAGGTAACTTCCCCACCACAGATGGACACCACACAAAGATCAGGGTAACAGCTTTTATAGGCAATTCTTGTAGTAGAGTGGTACGATACCAGGCGATCAGGACACGATGATCCTCTCAATTCTAGTCTCTAGTAAGGGAAGGGGGTAGCGGGACAGTCTTGGTACCCACGGGTACGGAGGTGTAACGGTGATAGCTCACAATCCTCGAGCTCGGTGTTCGGATGGGTCAGACCGCGGCAGCGCCGGCAGGTCCCGAAGAGGTCGTAGGTGGCAACGGGCCACGGCAGCGCCAGCAGGACCCAACGAGGATGAAGGTTACAACGGGCCGCGGCAGCGCCAGCAGGTCCCACGAGAATGCAGGTTGCAACGGGCCGCGGCAGCGCCAGCAGGTCCCACGAGGATGAAGGTTACAACGGGCCGCGGCAGCGCCAGCAGGTCCCACGAGGATGAAGGTTGCAGAGGGCCGCGGCAGCGCCAGCAGGTCCTACGAGGATGAAGGTTGTAGAGGGCCGCGGCAGCGCCAGCAGGCAGGACAATAGTTCACAAGGCAGGGCTGTGGCAGCGCCAGCAGTCCGTCAAGGATGAGTTCGTCGCGGTGTCTCTCGACTCCAGGATACAACTGCCTTCCTGTCCTGGGGCGGCCTCAGTTATAGGTCTGGCGCCCTTTGATGTCCGGACCCTCGCTCTTGGAGGTCGGGAGGTCTGGGATGAGGGAGTCCAGACACCCAGCAGGGGGGTGGAGCCAGCGCCCGAGGAGGCTGGGGGTGCTCGGCACCTGGCGGGGGAGAGCCATCGACACTTCTTACTCCCATTGACCTGCCAAGTGGTCCGTTCACCTCCTGGGTGGAGGGTGGTGCCGGGATGTCGGGGCCTGGCCAGGCCCAGGGTTGGGGTCGGGCTGAGGCCGCGCGGCCGCGTGGTGCCGTGTCCAAGATGGCGGCTGGGCCGGGCAATGGTGCTGACGGTGGCCCGGGCCCTGTCCTGCGGGGAGGGAGCGAGCCCTTCATGTGGCCTGTCCAACAGACACCTGGAGGGAAGGAACCCACCACACACCAGCCAGAGACACCTGGAGGGAAGGAACCCACAACACACCAGCCAGAGACACCTGGAGGGAAAGAACCCACAACACACCAGCCAGAGACACCTGGAGGGAAAGAACCCACCACACACCAGCCAGAGACACCTGGAGGAAAGGAACCCACCACACACCAGCCAGAGACACCTGGAAGGAAGGAACGCACCACACACCAGCCAGAGACACCTGGAAGGAAGGAACGCACCACACACCAGCCAGAGACACCTGGAGGGAAGGAACCCACCACACACCAGCCAGAGACACCTGGAAGGAAGGAACGCACCACACACCAGCCAGAGACACCTGGAGGGAAGGAACCCACCACACACCAGCCAGAGACACCTGGAGGGAAGGAACCCACAACACACCAGCCAGAGACACCTGGAGGGAAAGAACCCACAACACACCAGCCAGAGACACCTGGAGGGAAAGAACCCACCACACACCAGCCAGAGACACCTGGAGGAAAGGAACCCACCACACACCAGCCAGAGACACCTGGAGGGAAGGAACCCACCACACACCAGCCAGAGACACCTGGAGGGAAGGAACCCACCACACACCAGCCAGGGACACCTGGAGGGAAGGAACCCACAACACACCAGCCAGAGACACCTGGAAGGAAGGAACCTACCACACACCAGCCAGAGACACCAGAAGGGAAGGAACCCACCACACACCAGCCAGAGACACCTGGAGGGAAAGAACCCACCACACACCAGCCAGAGACACCTGGAGGAAAGGAACCCACCACACACCAGCCAGAGACACCTGCAGGGAAGGAACCCACCACACACCAGCCAGGGACACCTGGAGGGAAGGAACGCACAACACACCAGCCAGGGACACCTGGAAGGAAGGAACCTACCACACACCAGCCAGAGACACCAGAAGGGAAGGAACCCACCACACACCAGCCAGAGACACCTGGAGGGAAAGAACCCACCACACACCAGCCAGAGACACCTGGAGGAAAGGAACCCACCACACACCAGCAAGGGACACCTGGAGGGAAGGAACCCACAACACACCAGCCAGAGACACCTGGAAGGAAGGAACCTACCACACACCAGCCAGAGACACCAGAAGGGAAGGAACCCACCACACACCAGCCAGAGACACCTCGAGGGAAAGAACCCACCACACACCAGCCAGGGACACCTGGAGGGAAGGAACCCACAACACACCAGCCAGAGACACCTGGAAGGAAGGAACCTACCACACACCAGCCAGAGACACCAGAAGGGAAGGAACCCACCACACACCAGCCAGAGACACCTGGAGGGAAAGAACCCACCACACACCAGCCAGAGACACCTGTAGGGAAGGAACCCACCACACACCAGCCAGAGACACCTGGAGGGAAGGAACCCATCACACACCAGCCAGGGACACCTGGGGGAAGGAACCCACCACACACCAGCCAGAGACACCTGGAGGGAAGGAACCCACCACACACCAGCCAGAGACACCTGGAGGGAAGGAACCCACCACACACCAGCCAGGGACACCTGGAGGGAAGGACCCCACCACACACCAGCCAAAGACACCTGGAGGGAAGGAACCCACAACACACCAGCCAGAGACACCTGGAGGGAACCCACCACACACCAGCCAGAGACACCTGGAGATCAAGGAACCCACCACACACCAGCCAGGGACACCTGGAGGGAAGGAACCCACCACACACCAGAAAGAGACACCTGGAGGGAAGGAACCCACCACACACCAGCCAGAGACACCTGGAGATCAAGGAACCCACCACACACCAGCCAGGGACACCTGGAGGGAAGGAACCCACCACACACCAGCCAGAGACACCTGGAGGGAAGGAACCCACCACACACCAGCCAGGGACACCTGGAGGGAAGGAACCCACAACACACCAGCCAGAGACACCTGGAAGGAAGGAACCTACCCCACACCAGCCAGAGACACCAGAAGGAAAGGAACCCACCGCACACCAGCCAGAGACACCTGGAGGGAAAGAACCCACCACACACCAGCCAGAGACACCTGGAGGAAAGGAACCCACCACACACCAGCCAGAGACACCTGGAGGGAATGAACCCACCACAAACCAGCCAGAGACACCTGGAGGAAAGGAACCCACCACACACCAGCCCGAGACTCCTGGAGGGAAAGAACCCACCACACACCAGCCAGAGACACCTGGAGGGAATGAACCCACCACAAACCAGCCAGAGACACCTGGAGGAAAGGAACCCACCACACACCAGCCCGAGACACCTGGAGGGAAAGAACCCACCACACTCCAACCAGAGACACCTGGAGGGAAGGAACCCACCACACACCAGCCAGAGACACCTGGAGGGAAAGAACCCACCACACTCCAACCAGAGACACCTGGAGGGAAGGAACCCACCACACACCAGCCAGAGACACCTGGAGGGAAGGAACCCACCACACACCAGCCAGAGACACCTGGAGGGAAGGAACCCACCACACACCAGCCAGAGACACCTGGAGGGAAAGAACCCACCACACTCCAACAAGAGACACCTGGAGGGAAGGAACCCACCACACACCAGCCAGAGACACCTGGAGGGAAGGAACCCACCACACACCAGCCAGAGACACCTGTAGGGAAAGAACCCACCACACTCCAACCAGAGACACCTGGAGGGAAGGAACCCACCACACACCAGCCAGAGACACCTGGAGGGAAGGAACCCACCACACACCAGCCAGAGACACCTGGAGGGAAAGAACCCACCACACACCAGCCAGAGACACCTGGAGGGAAAGAACCCACCACACACCAGCCAGAGACACCTGGAGGGAAGGAACGCACCACACACCAGCCAGAGACACCTGGAGGGAAGGAACCCTCCACACACCATCCAGAGACACCTGAAGGGAAAGAACCCACCACACACCAGCCAGAGACACCTGGAGGGAAGGAACCCACCACACACCAGCCAGGGACACCTGGAGGGAAGGAACCCACCACACACCAGCCAGAGACACCTGGAGGGAAGGAACCCACCACACACCAGCCAGGGACACCTGGGGGAAAGGAACCCATCTCACACCAGCCAGAGACACCTGGAGGGAAGGAACCCACCACACACCAGCCAGAGACACCTGGAGGGAAAGAACCCACAACACACAAGCCAGAGACACCTGGAGGGAAGGAACCCACCACACACCAGCCAGAGACACCTGGAGGGAAGGAACCCTCCACACACCAGCCAGAGACACCTGGAGGGAAAGAACCCACCACACACCAGCCAGAGACACCTGGAGGGAAGGAACCCTCCACACACCAGCCAGAGACACCTGGAGGGAAGGAACCCACCACACACCAGCCAAAGACACCTGGAGGGAACCCACCACACACCAGCCACAGACACCTGGAGGGAAGGAACCCACCACACACCAGCCAGAGACACCTGGAGGGAAAGAACCCACCACACACCAGCCAAAGACACCTGGAGGGAACCCACCACACACCAGCCACAGACACCTGGAGGGAATGAACCCACCACACACCAGCCAGAGACACCTGGAGGGAAAGAACCCACCACACACGAGCCAGAGACGCCTGGAGGGAAGGAACCCATTACACACCAGCCAGAGACACCTGGAGGGAAAGAACCCATCACACACCAGCCAGAGACACCTGGAGGGAAAGAACCCACCACACACCAGCCAGGGACACCTGGAGGGAAGGAACCCACCACACACCAGCCAGAGACACCTGGAGGGAAGGAACCCACCACACACCAGCCAGGGACACCTGGAGGGAAGGAACCCACCACACACCAGCCAGGGACACCTGGAGGGAAGGAACCCACTACACACCAGCCAGGGACACCTGGAGGGAAGGAACCCACCACACACCAGCCAGGGACACCTGGAGGGAAGGAACCCACCACACACCAGCCAGGGACACCTGGAGGGAAGGAACACACCACACACGAGCCAGAGACGCCAGGAGGGAAGGAACCCATTACACACCAGCCAGAGACACCTGGAGGGAAAGAACCCACCACACACCAGCCAGAGACATCTGGAAGGAGGGAACCCACCACACACCAGCCAGTGACACCTGGAGGGAAAGAACCCATCACACACCAGCCAGAGACACCTGGAGGGAAAGAACCCATCACACACCAGCCAGAGACACCTGGAGGGAAAGAACCCATCACACACCAGCCAGAGACACCTGGAAGGAGGGAACCCACCACACACCAGCCAGAGGCACCTGGAGGAAAGGAACCCACCACACACCAGCCAGAGATACCTGGAGGGAAGGAACTCACCACACACCAGCCAGGAACACCTGGAGGGAAGGAACCCACCACACACCAGCCATGGATACCTGGAGGGAAGGAACGCACCACACACCAGCCAGAGACACCTGGAGGGAAGGAACCCACCACACACCAGCCAGAGAAACCTGGAGGGAAGGAACCCACCACACACCAGCCAGAGACACCTGGAGGGAAGGAACCCACCACACACCAGCCAGAGACACCTGGAGGGAAGGAACCCACCATGCACCAGCCAGGAACACCTGGAGAGAAGGAACCCACCACGCACCAGCCAGGGACACCTAGAGGGAATGAGGGATCTCAAGCCAGTGACACCTGAGGGAATGAGGGATCTCAAGCCAGTGACACCTGAGGGAATGAGGGATCTCAAGCCAGTGACACCTGAGGGAATGAGGGATCACAAGCCAGTGAGAGGAATCTCTCGAGCCCCGGGTGCAATCCCTGCCTATGAGTCGGTTGGCACACCCACTCCGAGTACCCCTTTAATGGATCTCCGTCCTCGTGAGTTTTAAATGGTGAGTACAGCAGCTCAGCTCCATAAACCAGCCGACAATGCCTCAGTCCGCCCGTGGTCTCTCTCCACGGCCGCCACAGTGCATCCGCACAGCACTGCCCGAAGCGTCGATGTATGCATGTGTGGTGAAACACTCGATTGTGTTTCATTGTCATGGTTGAACTCAGTGCGTCATACATCATACATGCACGTATTCACTCTCCGTAGTGACACAAGCCCACCCTTACAGTACCTGCATATTCACTCTCCGTAGTGACACAGGCCCACCCTCACACTACCTGTGTATTCACTCTCCGTAGTGACACAGGCGCACCCTCACACTACCTGCATATTCACTCTCCGTAGTGACACAAGCCCCCCTCACACTACCTGCATATTCACTCTCCGTAGTGACACAGGCGCACCCTTACACTACCTGCATATTCACTCTCCGCAGTGACACGGGCGCACCCTGACACTACCCGCATATTCACTCTCCATAGTGACACGGGCCCCCCTCACACTACCCGCATATTCACTCTCCGTAGTGACACGGGCCCCCCTCACACTACCTGCATATTCACTCCCCATAGTGACACAAGCCCACCCTTACAGTACCTGCATATTCACTCTCCATAGTGACACGGGCCCACCCTGACACTACCTGTGTATTCACTCTCCGTAGTGACACACGCGCACCCTTACACTACCTGCATATTCACTCTCTGTAGTGACACGGGCCCACCCTTACACTACCTGCATATTCACTCCCCGTAGTAACACAGGCCCACCCTCACACTCCCTGCAAATTCACTCTCCGAAGTGACATTGGCCCACCCTTACACTACCTGCATATTCACTCTCCGTAGTGACACACGCCCACCCTTACACTACCTGCATATTCACTCTCTTCAGTGACACAGGCTCACCCTCACACTACCTGCATATTCACTCCCCGCAGTGACACAGGCCCACCCTCACACTACCTGCATATTCACTCTCCGTAGTGACACAGGCCCACCCTTACACTACCTGCATATTCACTCCCCGCAGTGACACAGGCCCCCCTTACACTACCTGCATATTCACTCTCAGTAGTGACACAGGCCCACCCTGACACTACCTGCATATTCACTCTCCGCAGTGACACAGGCTCACCCTTACACTACCTGCATATTCACTCTCTGTAGTGACACAAGCGCACCCTTACACTACCTGCATATTCACTCTCCGTAGTGACACGGGCCCACCCTAACACTACCTGCATATTCACTCTCCGTAGTGACACGGGCGCACCCTTACACTACCTGCATATTCACTCTCCGTAGTGACACAAGCCCACCCTTACACTACCTGCATATTCACTCTCCGTAGTGACAGAGGCCCACCCTCACACTACCTGCATATTCACTCTCCGTAGTGACACGGGCCCACCCTAACACTACCTGCATATTCACTCTCCGTAGTGACACGGGCGCACCCTTACACTACCTGCATATTCACTCTCCGTAGTGACACAAGCCCACCCTTACACTACCTGCATATTCACTCTCCGTAGTGACACGGGCGCACCCTTACACTACCTGCATATTCACTCTCCTTGGTGACACAAGCCCACCCTTACACTACCTGCATATTCACTCTCCGTAGTGACGCAGGCCCACCCTTACACTACCTGCATATTCACTCTCAGTAGTGACACGGGCGCACCCTTACACTACCTGCATATTCACTCTCCGTAGTGACGCAGGCGCACCCTTACACTACCTGCATATTCACTCTCCGTAGTGACGCAGGCGCACCCTTACACTACCTGCATATTCACTCTCCGTAGTGACACAGGCCCACCCTCACACTACCTGCATATTCACTCTCCGTAGTGACACAGGCCCACCCTCACACTACCTGCATATTCACTCTCCGTAGTGACGCAGGCGCACCCTTACACTACCTGCATATTCACTCTCCGTAGTGACACAGGCCCCCCTCACACTACCTGCATATTCACTCTCCGTAGTGACACAGGCCCCCCTCACACTACCTGCATATTCACTCTCAGTAGTGACACAGGCGCACCCTTACACTACCTGCATATTCACTCTCAGTAGTGACACAGGCCCACCCTCACACTACCTGCATATTCACTCTCAGCAGTGACACAGGCGCACCCTTACACTACCTGCATATACACTCTCAGTAGTGACACAGACCCACCCTCACACTACCTGCATATTCACTCTCCGCAGTGACACAGGCCCCCCTTACACTACCTGCATATTCACTCTCCGTAGTGACAGAAGCCCACCCTCACACTACCTGCATGTTCACTCTCAGTAGTGATGCAGGCCCACCCTTACACTACCTGCATATTCACTCTCCTCAGTGACACAGGCCCACCCTTACACTACCTGCATATTCACTCTCCGTAGTGACAGAAGCCCACCCTCACACTACCTGCATATTCACTCTCAGTAGTGATGCAGGCCCACCCTTACACTACCTGCATATTCACTCTCCTCAGTGACACAGGCCCACCCTTACACTACCTGCATATTCACTCTCCGTAGTGACACAGGCCCACCCTTACAGTACCTGCATATTCACTCTCCGTAGTGACACAGGCCCACCCTCACACTACCTGCATATTCACTCTCCGTAGTGACACAGGCCCCCCTTACACTACCTGCATATTCACTCTCTGCAGTCACACAAGCCCACCCTCACACTACCTGCATATTCACTCTCCGTAGTGACACAGGCGCACCCTTACACTACCTGCATATTCACTCTCCGTAGTGATACAGGCGCACCCTTACACTACTTGCATACTCACTCTCCATAGTGACACAGGCGCACCCTTACACTACCTGCATATTCACTCTCTGTAGTGACACAGGCGCATCCTTACACTACCTGCATATTCACTCTCTGTAGTGACACAAGCGCATCCTTACACTACCTGCATATTCACTCTCAGTAGTGACACAAGCGCATCCTTACACTACCTGCATATTCACTCTCCGTAGTGACACAGGCCCACCCTCACACTACCTGCATATTCACTCTCCGTAGTGACACAGGCCCACCCTTACACTACCTGCATATTCAATCTCCGTAGTGACACAGGCCCACCCTTACACTACCTGCATATTCACTCCCCTTAGTAACACAGGCCCACCCTCACACTCCCTGCATATTCACTCTCCGAAGTGACACGGGCCCACCCTTACACTCCCTGCATATTTACTCCCCATAGTGACACAAGCCCACCCTTACACTACCTGCATATTCACTCTCCGTAGTGACACAAGCCCACCCTCACACTACCTGAATATTCACTCTCCGCAGTGACACAGGCCCCCCTTACACTACCTGCATATTCACTCCCCGTAGTGACACAGGCCCCCCTTACACTACCTGCATATTCACTCCCCGTAGTGACACAGGCCCCCCTTACACTACCTGCATATTCACTATCCGTAGTGACACAGACCCACCCTTACACAACCTGCATATTCACTCTCCGTGGTGACACAGGCCCACCCTTACACTACCTGCATATTCAATCTTCATAGTGACACAGGCCTACCCTTACACTACCTGCATATTCACTCTCCGTAGTGACAGAGGCCCCCCCTTACACTACCTGCATATTCACTCTCCGTAGTGACACAAGCGCACCCTTACACTACCTGCATATTCACTATCCGTAGTGACACAGGCCCACCCTTACACTACCTGCATATTCACTCTCGGTAGTGACACAAGCGCACCCTTACACTACCTGCATATTCACTATCCGTAGTGACACAGGCCCACCCTTACACTACCTGCATATTCACTCTCCGTAGTGACGCAGGCCCACCCTTACACGACCTGCATATTCACTCTCCGTAGTGACACAGGCCACCCTTACACTACCTGCATAGTCACTCTCCGTAGTGACACAGGCGCACACTGACAATACCTGCATATTCACTCTCAGTAGTGACAGAGGCCCCCCCTTACACTACCTGCATATTCACTATCCATAGTGACACAGGCCCACCCTTACACTACCTGCATATTCACTCTCCGTAGTGACACAAGCCCACCCTTACATTACCTGCTTCTTCTTTCTCCGTAGTGACACAGACCCACCCTTACACAACCTGCTTATTCACTCTCCGTAGTGACGCAGGCCCAGCCTTACACTACCTGCATATTCACTGTCTGTAGTGACACAGGCCCAGCCTTACACTACCTGCATATTCACTCTCCGTGGTGACACAGGCCCACCCTTACACTACATGCATATTCACTCCCCGTAGTGACACAGGGCCACCCTTACACTACCTGTATATTCACTCTCCGTAGTGACACAAGCGCACCCTTACACTACCTGCATATTCACTCTCAGTAGTGACACAGGCCCACCCTCACACTACCTGCATATTCACTCTCAGCAGTGACACAGGCGCACCCTTACACTACCTGCATATTCACTCTCAGTAGTGACACAGGCCCACCCTTACACTACCTGCATATTCACTCTCCGCAGTGACACAGGCCCCCCTTACACTACCTGCATATTCACTCTCCGTAGTGACAGAAGCCCACCCTCACACTACCTGCATATTCACTCTCAGTAGTGATGCAGGCCCACCCTTACACTACCTGCATATTCACTCTCCTCAGTGACACAGGCCCACCCTTACACTACCTGCATATTCACTCTCCGTAGTGACAGAAGCCCACCCTCACACTACCTGCATATTCACTCTCAGTAGTGATGCAGGCCCACCCTTACACTACCTGCATATTCACTCTCCTCAGTGACACAGGCCCACCCTTACACTACCTGCATATTCACTCTCCGTAGTGACACAGGCCCACCCTTACAGTACCTGCATATTCACTCTCCGTAGTGACACAAGCCCACCCTCACACTACCTGCATATTCACTCTCAGTAGTGATGCAGGCCCACCCTTACACTACCTGCATATTCACTCTCCTCAGTGACACAGGCCCACCCTTACACTACCTGCATATTCACTCTCCGTAGTGACACAGGCCCACCCTTACAGTACCTGCATATTCACTCTCCGTAGTGACACAAGCCCACCCTCACACTACCTGAATATTCACTCTCCGCAGTGACACAGGCCCCCCTTACACTACCTGCATATTCACTCCCGTAGTGACACAGGCCCCCGTTACACTACCTGCATATTCACTCCCCGTAGTGACACAGGCCCCCCTTACACTACCTGCATATTCACTATCCGTAGTGACACAGACCCACCCTTACACAACCTGCATATTCACTCTCCGTGGTGACACAGGCCCACCCTTACACTACCTGCATATTCAATCTTCATAGTGACACAGGCCTACCCTTACACTACCTGCATATTCACTCTCCGTAGTGACAGAGGCCCCCCTTACACTACCTGCATATTCACTCTCCGTAGTGATACAAGCGCACCCTTACACTACCTGCATATTCACTATCCGTAGTGACACAGGCCCACCCTTACACTACCTGCATATTCACTCTCCGTAGTGACACAAGCGCACCCTTACACTACCTGCATATTCACTATCCGTAGTGACACAGGCCCACCCTTACACTACCTGCATATTCATTCTCCGTAGTGACACATGCCCACCCTTACACGACCTGCATATTCACTCTCCGTAGTGACACAGGCCACCCTTACACTACCTGCATAGTCACTCTCCGTAGTGACACAGGCGCACACTGACAATACCTGCATATTCACTCTCAGTAGTGACAGAGGCCCCCCCTTACACTACCTGCATATTCACTATCCATAGTGACACAGGCCCACCCTTACACTACCTGCATATTCACTCTCCGTAGTGACACAAGCCCACCCTTACATTACCTGCTTCTTCTTTCTCCGTAGTGACACAGACCCACCCTTACACAACCTGCTTATTCACTCTCCGTAGTGACGCAGGCCCAGCCTTACACTACCTGCATATTCACTCTCTGTAGTGACACAGGCCCAGCCTTACACTACCTGCATATTCACTCTCCGTAGTGACACAGGCCCACCCTTACACTACCTGTATATTCACTCTCCGTAGTGACACAAGCGCACCCTTACACTACCTGCATATTCACTCTCAGTAGTGACACAGGCCCACCCTCACACTACCTGCATATTCACTCTCAGCAGTGACACAGGCGCACCCTTACACTACCTGCATATTCACTCTCAGTAGTGACACAGGCCCACCCTCACACTACCTGCATATTCACTCTCCGCAGTGACACAGGCCCCCCTTACACTACCTGCATATTCACTCTCCGTAGTGACAGAAGCCCACCCTCACACTACCTGCATATTCACTCTCAGTAGTGATGCAGGCCCACCCTTACACTACCTGCCTATTCACTCTCCTCAGTGACACAGGCCCACCCTTACACTACCTGCATATTCACTCTCCGTAGTGACAGAAGCCCACCCTCACACTACCTGCATATTCACTCTCAGTAGTGATGCAGGCCCACCCTTACACTACCTGCATATTCACTCTCCTCAGTGACACAGGCCCACCCTTACACTACCTGCATATTCACTCTCCGTAGTGACACAGGCCCACCCTTACAGTACCTGCATATTCACTCTCCGTAGTGACACAGGCCCACCCTCACACTACCTGCATTTTCACTCTCTGTAGTGACACAGGCCCCCCTTACACTACCTGCATATTCACTCTCTGCAGTCACACAAGCCCACCCTCACACTACCTGCATATTCACTCTCCGTAGTGACACAGGCGCACCCTTACACTACCTGCATATTCACTCTCCGTAGTGACACAGGCGCACCCTTACACTACTTGCATATTCACTCTCCGTAGTGACACAGGCGCACCCTTACACTACCTGCATATTCACTCTCTGTAGTGACACAGGCGCATCCTTACACTACCTGCATATTCACTCTCTGTAGTGACACAAGCGCATCCTTACACTACCTGCATATTCACTCTCAGTAGTGACACAAGCGCATCCTTACACTACCTGCATATTCACTCTCCGTAGTGACACAGGCCCACCCTCACACTACCTGCATATTCACTCTCCGTAGTGACACAGGCCAACCCTTACACTACCTGCCTATTCAATCTCCGTAGTGACACAGGCCCACCCTTACACTACCTGCATATTCACTCCCCTTAGTAACACAGGCCCACCCTCACACTCCCTGCATATTCACTCTCCGAAGTGACACGGGCCCACCCTTACACTACCTGCATATTCACTCCCCATAGTGACACAAGCCCACCCTTACACTACCTGCATATTCACTCTCCGTAGTGACACAAGCCCACCCTCACACTACCTGAATATTCACTCTCCGCAGTGACACAGGCCCCCCCTTACACTACCTGCATATTCACTCCCCGTAGTGACACAGGCCCCCCTTACACTACCTGCATATTCCCTCCCCGTAGTGACACAGGCCCCCCTTACACTACCTGCATATTCACTATCCATAGTGACACAGACCCACCCTTACACAACCTGCATATTCACTCTCCGTGGTGACACAGGCCCACCCTTACACTACCTGCATATTCAATCTTCATAGTGACACAGGCCTACCCTTACACTACCTGCATATTCACTCTCCGTAGTGACAGAGGCCCCCCCTTACACTACCTGCATATTCACTCTCCGTAGTGACACAAGCGCACCCTTACACTACCTGCATATTCACTATCCGTAGTGACACAGGCCCACCCTTACACTACCTGCATATTCACTCTCCGTAGTGACACAAGCGCACCCTTACACTACCTGCATATTCACTATCCGTAGTGACACAGGCCCACCCTTACACTACCTGCATATTCATTCTCTGTAGTGACACATGCCCACCCTTACACGACCTGCATATTCACTCTCCGTAGTGACACAGGCCACCCTTACACTACCTGCATAGTCACTCTCCGTAGTGACACAGGCGCACACTTACAATACCTACATATTCACTCTCAGTAGTGACAGAGGCCCCCCTTACACTACCTGCATATTCACTATCCATAGTGACACAGGCCCACCCTTACACTACCTGCATATTCTCTCTCCGCAGTGACACAGGCCCCCCTTACACTACCTGCATATTCACTCTCCGTAGTGACAGAAGCCCACCCTCACACTACCTGCATATTCACTCTCAGTAGTGATGCAGGCCCACCCTTACACTACCTGCCTATTCACTCTCCTCAGTGACACAGGCCCACCCTTACACTACCTGCATATTCACTCTCCGTAGTGACAGAAGCCCACCCTCACACTACCTGCATATTCACTCTCAGTAGTGATGCAGGCCCACCCTTACACTACCTGCATATTCACTCTCCTCAGTGACACAGGCCCACCCTTACACTACCTGCATATTCACTCTCCGTAGTGACACAGGCCCACCCTTACAGTACCTGCATATTCACTCTCCGTAGTGACACAGGCCCACCCTCACACTACCTGCATTTTCACTCTCTGTAGTGACACAGGCCCCCCTTACACTACCTGCATATTCACTCTCTGCAGTCACACAAGCCCACCCTCACACTACCTGCATATTCACTCTCCGTAGTGACACAGGCGCACCCTTACACTACCTGCATATTCACTCTCCGTAGTGACACAGGCGCACCCTTACACTACTTGCATATTCACTCTCCGTAGTGACACAGGCGCACCCTTACACTACCTGCATATTCACTCTCTGTAGTGACACAGGCGCATCCTTACACTACCTGCATATTCACTCTCTGTAGTGACACAAGCGCATCCTTACACTACCTGCATATTCACTCTCAGTAGTGACACAAGCGCATCCTTACACTACCTGCATATTCACTCTCCGTAGTGACACAGGCCCACCCTCACACTACCTGCATATTCACTCTCCGTAGTGACACAGGCCAACCCTTACACTACCTGCCTATTCAATCTCCGTAGTGACACAGGCCCACCCTTACACTACCTGCATATTCACTCCCCTTAGTAACACAGGCCCACCCTCACACTCCCTGCATATTCACTCTCCGAAGTGACACGGGCCCACCCTTACACTACCTGCATATTCACTCCCCATAGTGACACAAGCCCACCCTTACACTACCTGCATATTCACTCTCCGTAGTGACACAAGCCCACCCTCACACTACCTGAATATTCACTCTCCGCAGTGACACAGGCCCCCCCTTACACTACCTGCATATTCACTCCCCGTAGTGACACAGGCCCCCCTTACACTACCTGCATATTCCCTCCCCGTAGTGACACAGGCCCCCCTTACACTACCTGCATATTCACTATCCATAGTGACACAGACCCACCCTTACACAACCTGCATATTCACTCTCCGTGGTGACACAGGCCCACCCTTACACTACCTGCATATTCAATCTTCATAGTGACACAGGCCTACCCTTACACTACCTGCATATTCACTCTCCGTAGTGACAGAGGCCCCCCCTTACACTACCTGCATATTCACTCTCCGTAGTGACACAAGCGCACCCTTACACTACCTGCATATTCACTATCCGTAGTGACACAGGCCCACCCTTACACTACCTGCATATTCACTCTCCGTAGTGACACAAGCGCACCCTTACACTACCTGCATATTCACTATCCGTAGTGACACAGGCCCACCCTTACACTACCTGCATATTCATTCTCTGTAGTGACACATGCCCACCCTTACACGACCTGCATATTCACTCTCCGTAGTGACACAGGCCACCCTTACACTACCTGCATAGTCACTCTCCGTAGTGACACAGGCGCACACTTACAATACCTACATATTCACTCTCAGTAGTGACAGAGGCCCCCCTTACACTACCTGCATATTCACTATCCATAGTGACACAGGCCCACCCTTACACTACCTGCATATTCACTCTCCGTAGTGACACAAGCCCACCCTTACATTACCTGCTTCTTTTTTCTCCTGAGTGACACAGACCCAACCTTACACAACCTGCTTATTCACTCTCCGTAGTGACGCAGGCCCAGCCTTACACTACCTGCATATTCACTCGCTGTAGTGACACAGGCCCAGCCTTACACTACCTGCATATTCACTCGCCGTGGTGACACAGGCCCACCCTTACACTACATGCATATTCACTCCCCGTAGTGACACAGGGCCACCCTTACACTACCTGTATATTCACTCTCCGTAGTGACACAAGCGCACCCTTACACTACCTGCATATTCACTCTCTGTAGTGACACAGGCCCAGCCTTACACTACCTGCATATTCACTCTCCGTAGTGATGCAGACCCACCCTTACACTACCTGCATATTCACTCTCCGTAGTGACACAGGCCCACCCTCACACTACCTGCATATTCACTCTCCGTAGTGACACAAGCCCACCCTTACAAAACCTGCATATTCACCCTCCGCAGTGACGCAGGCGCACCCTTACACTACCCGCATATTCACTCTCTGTAGTGACACAGGCCCACCCTCACACTACCTGCATATTCACTCTCCGTAGTGACACAGGCGCACCCTTACACTACCTGCATATTCACTCTCTGCAGTGACAGAGGCCCACCCTCACACTACCTGCATATTCACTCTCCGTAGTGACACAGGCCCACCCTCACACTACCTGCATATTCACTCTCCGTAGTGACACAGGCGCACCCTTACACTACCTGCATATTCACTCTCCGTAGTGACAGAGGCCCCCCTTACACTACCTGCATATTCACTCTCCGTAGTGACACAAGCCCACCCTTACACTACCTGCATATTCATTCTCTTCAGTGACACAGGCCCACCCTCACACTACCTGCATATTCACTCCCCGCAGTGACACAGGCCCACCCTCACACTACCTGCATATTCACTCTCCGTAGTGACACAGGCCCACCCTGACACTACCTGCATATTCACTCCCCGCAGTGACACAGGCCCCCCTCACACTACCTGCATATTCACTCTCAGTAGTGACACAGGCCCACCCTGACACTACCTGCATATTCACTCTCCGCAGTGACACAGGCTCACCCTTACACTACCTGCATATTCACTCTCTGTAGTGACACAAGCGCACCCTTACACTACCTGCATATTCACTTTCTTCAGTGACACAGGCCCACCCTCACAATACCTCCATATTCACTCTCTGCAGTGACAGAGGCCCACCCTCACACTACCTGCATATTCACTCTCCGTAGTGACACGGGCCCACCCTAACACTACCTGCATATTCACTCTCCGTAGTGACACGGTCGCACCCTTACACTACCTGCATATTCACTCTCCGTAGTGACACAAGCCCACCCTTACACTACCTGCATATTCACTCTCCGTAGTGACACGGGCGCACCCTTACACTACCTGCATATTCACTCTCCTTAGTGACACAAGCCCACCCTTACACTACCTGCATATTCACTCTCCGTAGTGACGCAGGCCCACCCCTACACTACCTGCATATTCACTCTCAGTAGTGACACGGGCGCACCCTTACACTACCTGCATATTCACTCTCCGTAGTGACGCAGGCGCACCCTTACACTGCCTGCATATTCACTCTCCGTAGTGACGCAGGCGCACCCTTACACTACCTGCATATTTACTCTCCGTAGTGACACAGGCCCACACTCACACTACCTGCATATTCACTCTCCGTAGTGACACATGCCCACCCTCACACTACCTGCATATTCACTCTCCATAGTGACGCAGGCACACCCTTACACTACCTGCATATTCACTCTCCGTAGTGACACGGTCGCACCCTTACACTACCTGCATATTCACTCTCCGTAGTGACACAAGCCCACCCTTACACTACCTGCATATTCACTCTCCGTAGTGACGCAGGCGCACCCTTACACTACCTGCATATTCACTCTCCGTAGTGACGCAGGCGCACCCTTACACTACCTGCATATTCACTCTCCGTAGTGACACAGGCCCACACTCACACTACCTGCATATTCACTCTCCGTAGTGACACAGGCCCACCCTCACACTACCTGCATATTCACTCTCCATAGTGACACGGGCCCACCCTAACACTACCTGCATATTCACTCTCCGTAGTGACACGGTCGCACCCTTACACTACCTGCATATTCACTCTCCGTAGTGACACAAGCCCACCCTTACACTACCTGCATATTCACTCTCCGTAGTGACACGGGCGCACCCTTACACTACTGCATATTCACTCTCCTTATTGACACAAGCCCCCCCTTACACTACCTGCATATTCACTCTCCGTAGTGACGCAGGCCCACCCCTACACTACCTGCATATTCACTCTCAGTAGTGACACGGGCGCACCCTTACACTACCTGCATATTCACTCTCCGTAGTGACGCAGGTGCACCCTTACACTACCTGCATATTCACTCTCCGTAGTGACGCAGGCGCACCCTTACACTACCTGCATATTCACTCTCCGTAGTGACACAGGCCCACACTCACACTACCTGCATATTCACTCTCCGTAGTGACACAGGCCCACCGTCACACTACCTGCATATTCACTCTCCATAGTGACGCAGGCACACCCTTACACTACCTGCATATTCACTCTCCGTAGTGACACAGGCCACCCTTACACTACCTGCATAGTCACTCTCCGTAGTGACACAGGCGCACACTTACAGTACCTGCATATTCACTCTCAGTAGTGACAGAGGCCCCCCCTTACACTACCTACATATTCACTATCCATAGTGACACAAGCCCACCCTTACATTACCTGCTTCTTCTTTCTCCGTAGTGACACAGACCCACCCTTACACAACCTGCTTATTCACTCTCCGTAGTGACGCAGGCCCAGCCTTACACTACCTGCATATTCACTCTCTGTAGTGACACAGGCCCAGCCTTACACTACCTGCATATTCACTCGCCGTGGTGACACAGGCCCACCCTTACACTACATGCATATTCACTCCCCGTAGTGACACAGGGCCACCCTTACACTACCTGTATATTCACTCTCCGTAGTGACACCAGCGCACCCTTACACTACCTGCATATTCACTCTCTGTAGTGACACAGGCGCAGCCTTACACTACCTGCATATTCACTCTCCGTAGTGATGCAGACCCACCCTTACACTACCTGCATATTCACTCTCCGTAGTGACATAGGCCCACCCTCAAACTACCTGCATATTCACTCTCTGTAGTGACACAGGCCTACCCTTACACTACCTGCATATTCACTCTCCGTAGTGACACAGAACCACCCTTACACTACCTGCATATTCACTCCCCGTAGTGACACAGGCGCACCCTCACACTACCTGCATATTCACTCTCTGTAGTGACACAAGCCCCCCTTACACTACCTGCATATTCACTCTCCGTAGTGACACAAGCCCACCCTTACACTACCTGCATATTCACTCTCCGTAGTGACACAGGCCCACCCTCACACTACCTGCATATTCACTCTCCGTAGTGACACAAGCCCACCCTTACACTACCTGCATATTCACCCTCCGCAGTGACGCAGGCGCACCCTTACACTACCCGCATATTCACTCTCCGTAGTGACACAGGCCCACCCTCACACTACCTGCATATTCACTCTCCGTAGTGACACAGGCGCACCCTTACACTACCTGCATATTCACTCTCTGCAGTGACAGAGGCCCACCCTCACACTACCTGCATATTCACTTTCCGTAGTGACACAGGCCCACCCTCACACTACCTGCATATTCACTCTCCGTAGTGACACAGGCGCACCCTTACACTACCTGCATATTCACTCTCCGTAGTGACAGAGGCCCCCCTTACACTACCTGCATATTCACTCTCCGTAGTGACACAAGCCCACCCTTACACTACCTGCATATTCACTCTCTTCAGTGACACAGGCCCACCCTCACACTACCTGCATATTCACTCCCCGCAGTGACACAGGCCCACCCTCACACTACCTGCATATTCACTCTACGTAGTGACACTGGCCCACCCTTACACTACCTGCATATTCACTCCCCGCAGTGACACAGGCCCCCCTCAAACTACCTGCATATTCACTCTCAGTAGTGACACAGGCCCACCCTGACACTACCTGCATATTCACTCTCCGCAGTGACACAGGCTCACCCTTACACTACCTGCATATTCACTCTCTGTAGTGACACAAGCGCACCCTTACACTACCTGCATATTCACTTTCTTCAGTGACACAGGCCCACCCTCACAATACCTGCATATTCACTCTCTGCAGTGACAGAGGCCCACCCTCACACTACCTGCATATTCACTCTCCGTAGTGACACGGGCCCACCCTAACACTACCTGCATATTCACTCTCAGTAGTGACACAGGCCCCCCCTCACACTACCTGCATATTCACTCTCCGTAGTGACACAAGCCCACCCTTACACTACCTGTATATTCACTCTCCGTAGTGACGCAGGCCCACCCTCACACTACCTGCATATTCACTCTCCGTAGTGACGCAGGCCCACCCTCACACTACCTGCATATTCACTCTCCGTAGTAACACAGGCCGCCCCTTACACTACCTGCATATTCACTCTCCGTAGTAACACAGGCCCACCCTTACACTACCTGCATATTCACTCTCAGTAGTGACACAGGCCCCCCCTCACACTACCTGCATATTCACTCTCCATAGTGACAGAGGCCCCCCTTACACTACCTGTATATTCACTCTCCGTAGTGACGCAGGCCCACCCTCACACTACCTGCATATTCACTCTCCGTAGTGACGCAGGCCCACCCTCACACTACCTGCATATTCACTCTCAGTAGTGACACAGGCCCAGCCTTACACTACCTGTATATTCACTCTCCGTAGTGACGCAGGCCCACTCTTACACTACCTGTATATTCACTCTCCGTAGTGACGCAGGCCCACCATCACACTACCGGCATATTCACTCTCCGTAGTGACACGGGCGCACCCTCACACTACCTGCATTTTCACTCTCCGTAGTGACACGGGCACACCCTCACACTACCTGCATATTCACTCTCCGTACTGACACAAGCACACCCTTACACTACCTGCATATTCACTCTCAGTAGTGACAAAGGCCCACCCTTACACTACCTGTATATTCACTCTCCGTAGTGACGCAGGCCCACCCTCACACTACCTGCATATTCACTCTCCGTAGTGACGCAGGCCCACCCTCACACTACCTGCATATTCACTCTCAGTAGTGCCAAAGGCCCACCCTTACACTACCTGTATATTCACTCTCCGTAGTAACACGGGCCCACCCTTACACTCCCTGCATATTCACTCTCCGTAGTGACACAGGCCCACCCTCACACTACCTGCATATTCACTCTCCGTAGTGACGCAGGCCCACCATCACACTACCGGCATATTCACTCTCCGTAGTGACACAGGCGCACCCTTACACTACCTGCATATTCACTCTCCGTAGTGACACAGGCGCACCCTCACACTACCTGCATATTCACTCTCCGTAGTGACACGGGCGCACCCTCACACTACCTGCATATTCACTCTCCGTAGTGACGCAGGCGCACCCTTACACTACCTGCATATTCACTCTCCGTAGTGACACAGGCGCACCCTTACACTACCTGCATATTCACTCTCCGTAGTGACACAGGCGCACCCTTACACTACCTGCATATTCACTCTCCGTAGTGACACAGGCGCACCCTTACACTACCTGCATATTCACTCTCCGTAGTAACACAGGCCCACCCTTACACTACCTGCATATTCACTCTCCGTAGTAACACAGGCGCACCCTTACACTACCTGCATATTCACTCTCCGTAGTGACACAGGCGCACCCTTACACTACCTGCATATTCACTCTCCGTAGTGACACAGGCGCACCCTTACACTACCTGCATATTCACTCTCCGTAGTGACACAGGCGCACCCTTACACTACCTGCATATTCACTCTCCGTAGTAACACAGGCCCACCCTTACACTACCTGCATATTCACTCTCCGTAGTGACACAGGCCCACCCTTATACTACCTGCATATTCACTCTCCGTAGTGACACAGGCCCCCCCCTTACACTACCTGCATATTCACTCTCCGTAGTAACACAGGCCCACCCTTACACTACCTGCATATTCACTCTCAGTAGTGACACAGGCCCACCCTCACACTACCTGCATATTCACTCTCCATAGTGACACAGGCGCACCCTTACACTACCTGCATATTCACTCTCCGTAGTGACACAGGCGCACCCTTACACTACCTGCATTTTCACTCTCCGTAGTGACACAGGCGCACCCTTACACTACCTGCATATTCACTCTCCGTAGTGACACAGGCCCCCCCTTACACTACCTGCATATTCACTCTCCGTAGTAACACAGGCCCACCCTTACACTACCTGCATATTCACTCTCCGTAGTGACACAGGCCCACCCTTATACTACCTGCATATTCACTCTCCGTAGTGACACAGGCCCCCCCTTACACTACCTGCATATTCACTCTCCGTAGTAACACAGGCCCACCCTTACACTACCTGCATATTCACTCTCAGTAGTGACACAGGCCCACCCTCACACTACCTGCATATTCACTCTCCGTAGTGACACAGGCCCCCCCTTACACTACCTGCATATTCACTCTCCGTAGTAACACAGGCCCACCCTTACACTACCTGCATATTCACTCTCAGTAGTGACACAGGCCCCCCTCACACTACCTGCATATTCACTCTCCGTAGTGACGCAGACCCACCATCACACTACCGGCATATTCACTCTCCGTAGTGACACAGGCCCACCCTCACACTACCTGCATATTCACTCTCCGTAGTGACACGGGCGCACCCTCACACTACCTGCATATTCACTCTCCGTAGTGACACGGGCGCACCCTCACACTACCTGCATATTCACTCTCAGTAGTGACACAGGCTCACCCTTACACTACCTGCATATTCACTCTCCGTAGTGACACAGGCCCACCCTTACACTACCTGCATATTCACTCTCCGTACTGACACAAGCACACCCTTACACTACCTGCATATTCACTCTCAGTAGTGACAAAGGCCCACCCTTACACTACCTGTATATTCACTCTCAGTAGTGACGCAGGCCCACCCTCACACTACCTGCATATTCACTCTCCGTAGTGACGCAGGCCCACCCTCACACTACCTGCATATTCACTCTCAGTAGTGACAAAGGCCCACCCTTACACTACCTGTATATTCACTCTCCGTAGTGACACGGGCCCACCCTTACACTCCCTGCATATTCACTCTCTGTAGTGACACAAGCCCACCCTACACTACCTGCATATTCACTCTCCGTAGTGACGCAGGCGCACCCTTACACTACCTGCATATTCACTCTCCATAGTGACACAGGTGCACCCTTACACTACCTGCATATTCACTCTCCGTAGTGACACAGGTGCACCCTTACACTACCTGCATATTCACTCTCCGTAGTGACACAAGCCCACCCTACACTACCTGCATATTCACTCTCCGTAGTGACGCAGGCGCACCCTTACACTACCTGCATATTCACTCTCCATAGTGACACAGGTGCACCCTTACACTACCTGCATATTCACTCTCCGTAGTGACACAGGCGCACCCTTACACTACCTGCATATTCACTCTCCGTAGTGACACAAGCCCACCCTACACTACCTGCATATTCACTCTCCGTAGTGACGCAGGCGCACCCTTACACTACCTGCATATTCACTCTCCATAGTGACACAGGCCCACCCTCACACTACCTGCATATTCACTCTCCGTAGTGACACAAGCGCACCCTTACACTACCTGCATATTCACTCTCCGTAGTGACACAGGCCCCCCTTACAGTACCTGCATATTCACTCTCCGTAGTGACACAGGCGCACCCTTACACTACCTGCATATTCACTCTCCGTAGTGACACAGGCGCACCCTTACACTACCTGCATATTCACTCTCCATAGTGACACAGGTGCACCCTTACACTACCTGCATATTCACTCTCCGTAGTGACACAGGCGCACCCTTACACTACCTGCATATTCACTCTCCGTAGTGACACAAGCCCACCCTACACTACCTGCATATTCACTCTCCGTAGTGACGCAGGCGCACCCTTACACTACCTGCATATTCACTCTCCATAGTGACACAGGTGCACCCTTACACTACCTGCATATTCACTCTCCGTAGTGACACAGGTGCACCCTTACACTACCTGCATATTCACTCTCCGTAGTGACACAAGCCCACCCTACACTACCTGCATATTCACTCTCCGTAGTGACGCAGGCGCACCCTTACACTACCTGCATATTCACTCTCCATAGTGACACAGGTGCACCCTTACACTACCTGCATATTCACTCTCCGTAGTGACACAGGTGCACCCTTACACTACCTGCATATTCACTCTCCGTAGT
This sequence comes from Lissotriton helveticus, assembly GCF_964261635.1. NCBI lineage: Eukaryota > Metazoa > Chordata > Amphibia > Caudata > Salamandridae > Lissotriton > Lissotriton helveticus. The sequence continues at coordinate 1,957,188,906 of NC_136068.1, read as the reverse complement.
GACACAAGCCCACCCTTACACTACCTACATATTCACTCTCCGTAGTGACGCAGGCGCACACTTACACTACCTGCATATTCACTCTCCGTAGTGACACAGGTGCACCCTTACACTACCTGCATATTCACTCTCCGTAGTGACACAGGCCCACCCTTACACTACCTGCATATTCACTCTCTTCAGTGACACAGGCCCACCCTCACACTACCTGCATATTCACTCTCCGTAGTGACACGGGCGCACCCTCACACTACCTGCATATTCACTCTCCGTAGTGACACAAGCGCACCCTTACACTACCTGCATATTCACTCTCCGTAGTGACACGGGCCCTACCTTACCCTACATGCATATTCACTCTCCGTAGTGACACAAGCGCACCCTTACACTACCTGCATATTCACTCTCCGTAGTGACACAAGCCCACCCTACACTACCTGCATATTCACTCTCCGTAGTGACACATGCCCACCCTTACACTACCTGCATATTCACTCTCCGTAGTAACACAGGCCCACCCTTACACTACCTGCATATTCACTCTCAGTAGTGACACAGGCCCACCCTCACACTACCTGCATATTCACTCTCCGTAGTGACACAGGCCCCCCCTTACACTACCTGCATATTCACTCTCCGTAGTAACACAGGCCCACCCTTACACTACCTGCATATTCACTCTCAGTAGTGACACAGGCCCCCCTCACACTACCTGCATATTCACTCTCCGTAGTGACGCAGGCCCACCATCACACTACCGGCATATTCACTCTCCGTAGTGACACAGGCCCACCCTCACACTACCTGCATATTCACTCTCCGTAGTGACACGGGCGCACCCTCACACTACCTGCATATTCACTCTCCGTAGTGACACGGGCGCACCCTCACACTACCTGCATATTCACTCTCAGTAGTGACACAGGCTCACCCTTACACTACCTGCATATTCACTCTCCGTAGTGACACAGGCCCACCCTTACAGTACCTGCATATTCACTCTCCGTACTGACACAAGCACACCCTTACACTACCTGCATATTCACTCTCAGTAGTGACAAAGGCCCACCCTTACACTACCTGTATATTCACTCTCCGTAGTGACGCAGGCCCACCCTCACACTACCTGCATATTCACTCTCCGTAGTGACGCAGGCCCACCCTCACACTACCTGCATATTCACTCTCAGTAGTGACAAAGGCCCACCCTTACACTACCTGTATATTCACTCTCCGTAGTGACAAGGGCCCACCCTTACACTCCCTGCATATTCACTCTCTGTAGTGACACAAGCCCACCCTACACTACCTGCATATTCACTCTCCGTAGTGACGCAGGCGCACCCTTACACTACCTGCATATTCACTCTCCATAGTGACACAGGTGCACCCTTACACTACCTGCATATTCACTCTCCGTAGTGACACAGGTGCACCCTTACACTACCTGCATATTCACTCTCCGTAGTGACACAAGCCCACCCTACACTACCTGCATATTCACTCTCCGTAGTGATGCAGGCGCACCCTTACACTACCTGCATATTCACTCTCCATAGTGACACAGGTGCACCCTTACACTACCTGCATATTCACTCTCCGTAGTGACACAGGCGCACCCTTACACTACCTGCATATTCACTCTCCGTAGTGACACAAGCCCACCCTACACTACCTGCATATTCACTCTCCGTAGTGACGCAGGCGCACCCTTACACTACCTGCATATTCAGTCTCCATAGTGACACAGGTCCACCCTCACACTACCTGCATATTCACTCTCCGTAGTGACACAAGCGCACCCTTACACTACCTGCATATTCACTCTCCGTAGTGACACAGGCCCCCCTTACAGTACCTGCATATTCACTCTCCGTAGTGACACAGGCGCACCCATACACTACCTGCATATTCACTCTCCGTAGTGACACAGGCGCACCCTTACACTACCTGCATATTCACTCTCCATAGTGACACAGGTGCACCCTTACACTACCTGCATATTCACTCTACGTAGTGACACAGGCGCACCCTTACACTACCTGCATATTCACTCTCCGTAGTGACACAAGCCCACCCTACACTACCTGCATATTCACTCTCCGTAGTGACGCAGGCGCACCCTTACACTACCTGCATATTCACTCTCCATAGTGACACAGGTGCACCCTTACACTACCTGCATATTCACTCTCCGTAGTGACACAGGTGCACCCTTACACTACCTGCATATTCACTCTCCGTAGTGACACAAGCCCACCCTACACTACCTGCATATTCACTCTCCGTAGTGACGCAGGCGCACCCTTACACTACCTGCATATTCACTCTCCGTAGTGACACAGGCGCACCCTTACACTACCTGCATATTCACTCTCCGTAGTGACACAGGCGCACCCTTACACTACCTGCATATTCACTCTCCATAGTGACAGGTGCACCCTTACACTACCTGCATATTCACTCTCCGTAGTGACACAGGTGCACCCTTACACTACCTGCATATTCACTCTCCGTAGTGACACAAGCCCACCCTTACACTACCTACATATTCACTCTCCGTAGTGACGCAGGCGCACCCTTACACTACCTGCATATTCACTCTCCGTAGTGACACAGGTGCACCCTTACACTACCTGCATATTCACTCTCCGTAGTGACACAGGCCCACCCTTACACTACCTGCATATTCACTCTCTTCAGTGACACAGGCCCACCCTCACACTACCTGCATATTCACTCTCCGTAGTGACACGGGCGCACCCTCACACTACCTGCATATTCACTCTCCGTAGTGACACAAGCGCACCCTTACACTACCTGCATATTCACTCTCCGTAGTGACACGGGCCCTACCTTACCCTACATGCATATTCACTCTCCGTAGTGACACAGGCCCACCCTTACACTACCTGCATATTCACTCTCAGTAGTGACACAGGCCCACCCTCACACTACCTGCATATTCACTCTCCGTAGTGACACAGGTGCACCCTTACACTACCTGCATATTCACTCTCCGTAGTGACACAGGTGCACCCTTACACTACCTGCATATTCACTCTCCATAGTGACACAAGCACACCCTTACACTACCTGCATATTCACTCTCTGTAGTGACACGGGTGCACCCTGACACTACCTGCATATTCACTCTCCGTAGTGACACAAGCGCACCCTTACACTACCTGCATATTCACTCTCCATAGTGACACAAGCACACCCTTACACTACCTGCATATTCACTCTCCGTAGTAACACAGGCCCACCATCACACTACCTGCATATTCACTCTCCGTAGTAACACAGGCCCACCATCACACTACCTGCATATTCACTCTCCGTAGTAACACAGGCCCACCATCACACTACCTGCATATTCACTCTCCTTACTGACACAAGCCCACCCTTACACTACCTGCATATTCACTCTCAGTAGTGACACAAGCCACCCTCACACTACCTGCATATTCACTCTCAGTAGTGACACAGGCCCACCCTTACACTACCTGCATATTCACTCTCCGTAGTGACGCAGGCCCACCCTTACACTACCTGCATATTCACTCTCCGTAGTGACACAGAACCACCCTTACACTACCTGCATATTCACTCTCCTTACTGACACAAGCCCACCCTTACACTACCTGCATATTCACTCTCCGTAGTGACACAGGCCCACCCTTACACTACCTGCATATTCACTCTCTTCAGTGACACAGGCCCACCCTCACACTACCTGCATATTCACTCTCCGTAGTGACACGGGCGCACCCTCACACTACCTGCATATTCACTCTCCGTAGTGACACAAGCGCACCCTTACACTACCTGCATATTCACTCTCCGTAGTGACACGGGCCCTACCTTACCCTACATGCATATTCACTCTCCGTAGTGACACAGGCCCACCCTTACACTACCTGCATATTCACTCTCAGTAGTGACACAGGCCCACCCTCACACTACCTGCATATTCACTCTCCGTAGTGACACAGGTGCACCCTTACACTACCTGCATATTCACTCTCCGTAGTGACACAGGTGCACCCTTACACTACCTGCATATTCACTCTCCATAGTGACACAAGCACACCCTTACACTACCTGCATATTCACTCTCTGTAGTGACACGGGTGCACCCTGACACTACCTGCATATTCACTCTCCGTAGTGACACAAGCGCACCCTTACACTACCTGCATATTCACTCTCCATAGTGACACAAGCACACCCTTACACTACCTGCATATTCACTCTCCGTAGTAACACAGGCCCACCATCACACTACCTGCATATTCACTCTCCGTAGTAACACAGGCCCACCATCACACTACCTGCATATTCACTCTCCGTAGTAACACAGGCCCACCATCACACTACCTGCATATTCACTCTCCTTACTGACACAAGCCCACCCTTACACTACCTGCATATTCACTCTCAGTAGTGACACAAGCGCACCCTCACACTACCTGCATATTCACTCTCAGTAGTGACACAGGCCCACCCTTACACTACCTGCATATTCACTCTCCGTAGTGACGCAGGCCCACCCTTACACTACCTGCATATTCACTCTCCGTAGTGACACAGAACCACCCTTACACTACCTGCATATTCACTCTCCTTACTGACACAAGCCCACCCTTACACTACCTGCATATTCACTCTCTGTAGTGACACAGGCCCACCCTCACACTACCTGCATATTCACTCTCCGTAGTGACACAGGCCCACCCTCACACTACCTGCATATTCACTCTCCTTACTGACACAAGCCCACCCTTACACTACCTGCATATTCACTCTCAGTAGTGACACAAGCGCACCCTCACACTACCTGCATATTCACTCTCCGTAGTGACACAGAACCACCCTTACACTACCTGCATATTCACTCTCCTTACTGACACAAGCCCACCCTTACACTACCTGCATATTCACTCTCTGTAGTGACACAGGCCCACCCTCACACTACCTGCATATTCACTCTCCGTAGTGACACAGGCCCACCCTCACACTACCTGCATATTCACTCTCCGTAGTGACACAGGCCCACCCTCACACTACCTGCATATTCACTCTCAGTAGTGACACAAGCCCACCCTTACACTACCTGCATATTCACTCTCAGTAGTGACACAAGCGCACCCTCACACTACCTGCATATTCACTCTCAGTAGTGACACAGGCCCACCCTTACACTACCTGCATATTCACTCTCCGTAGTGACGCAGGCCCACCCTTACACTACCTGCATATTCACTCTCCGTAGTGACACAGAACCACCCTTACACTACCTGCATATTCACTCTCCTTACTGACACAAGCCCACCCTTACACTACCTGCATATTCACTCTCTGTAGTGACACAGGCGCACCCTCACACTACCTGCATATTCACTCTCCGTAGTGACACAAGCCCACCCTACACTACCTGCATATTCACTCTCCTCAGTGACGCAGGTGCACCCTTACACTACCTGCATATTCACTCTCCGTAGTGACACAGGTGCACCCTTACACTACCTGCATATTCACTCTCCGTAGTGACACAGGTGCACCCTTACACTACCTGCATATTCACTCTCCATAGTGACACAAGCACACCCTTACACTACCTGCATATTCACTCTCTGTAGTGACACGGGTGCACCCTGACACTACCTGCATATTCACTCTCCGTAGTGACACAAGCGCACCCTTACACTACCTGCATATTCACTCTCCATAGTGACACAAGCACACCCTTACACTACCTGCATATTCACTCTCCGTAGTGACACAGGTGCACCCTTACACTACCTGCATATTCACTCTCCGTAGTGACACAAGCCCACCCTTACACTACCTACATATTCACTCTCCGTAGTGACGCAGGCGCACACTTACACTACCTGCATATTCACTCTCCGTAGTGACACAGGTGCACCCTTACACTACCTGCATATTCACTCTCCGTAGTGACACAGGCCCACCCTTACACTACCTGCATATTCACTCTCTTCAGTGACACAGGCCCACCCTCACACTACCTGCATATTCACTCTCCGTAGTGACACGGGCGCACCCTCACACTACCTGCATATTCACTCTCCGTAGTGACACAAGCGCACCCTTACACTACCTGCATATTCACTCTCCGTAGTGACACATGCCCACCCTTACACTACCTGCATATTCACTCTCAGTAGTGACACAGGCCCACCCTCACACTACCTGCATATTCACTCTCCGTAGTGACACAAGCGCACCCTTACACTACCTGCATATTCACTCTCCGTAGTAACACAAGCCCACCCTACACTACCTGCATATTCACTCTCCGTAGTGACACATGCCCACCCTTACACTACCTGCATATTCACTCTCCGTAGTAACACAGGCGCACCCTTACACTACCTGCATATTCACTCTCCGTAGTAACACAGGCCCACCCTTACACTACCTGCATATTCACTCTCCGTAGTGACACAGGCCCCCCCTTACACTACCTGCATATTCACTCTCCGTAGTAACACAGGCCCACCCTTACACTACCTGCATATTCACTCTCCGTAGTGACACAGGCCCCCCCTTACACTACCTGCATATTCACTCTCCGTAGTAACACAGGCGCATCCTTACACTACCTGCATATTCACTCTCCGTAGTGACACAGGCCCCCCCTTACACTACCTGCATATTCACTCTCCGTAGTAACACAGGCCCACCCTTACACTACCTGCATATTCACTCTCAGTAGTGACACAGGCCCCCCTCACACTACCTGCATATTCACTCTCCGTAGTGACACAGGCCCACCCTCACACTACCTGCATATTCACTCTCCGTAGTGACACAGGCCCACCCTCACACTACCTGCATATTCACTCTCCGTAGTGACACAAGCCCACCATCACACTACGGGCATATTCACTCTCCGTAGTGACACAGGCCCACCCTCACACTACCTGCATATTCACTCTCCGTAGTGACACGGGCGCACCCTCACACTACCTGCATATTCACTCTCCGTAGTGACACGGGCGCACCCTCACACTACCTGCATATTCACTCTCAGTAGTGACACAGGCTCACCCTTACACTACCTGCATATTCACTCTCCGTAGTGACACAGGCCCACCCTTACAGTACCTGCATATTCACTCTCAGTAGTGACAAAGGCCCACCCTTACACTACCTGTATATTCACTCTCCATAGTGACGCAGGCCCACCCTCACACTACCTGCATATTCACTCTCCGTAGTGACGCAGGCCCACCCTCACACTACCTGCATATTCACTCCCCTTAGTAACACAGGCCCACCCTCACACTACCTGCATATTCACTCTCCGTAGTGACACGGGCCCACCCTTACACTACCTGTATATTCACTCTCCGTAGTGACACGGGCCCACCCTTACACTCCCTGCATATTCACTCTCTGTAGTGACACAAGCCCTCCCTACACTACCTGCATATTCACTCTCCGTAGTGACGCAGGCGCACCCTTACACTACCTGCATATTCACTCTCCATAGTGACACAGGTGCACCCTTACACTACCTGCATATTCACTCTCCGTAGTGACACAGGTGCACCCTTACACTACCTGCATATTCACTCTCCGTAGTGACACAAGCCCACCCTACACTACCTGCATATTCACTCTCCGTAGTGACGCAGGCGCACCCTTACACTACCTGCATATTCACTCTCCATAGTGACACAGGTGCACCCTTACACTGCCTGCATATTCACTCTCCGTAGTGACACAGGCGCACCCTTACACTACCTGCATATTCACTCTCCGTAGTGACACAAGCCCACCCTACACTACCTGCATATTCACTCTCCGTAGTGACGCAGGCGCACCCTTACACTACCTGCATATTCACTCTCCATAGTGACACAGGTCCACCCTCACACTACCTGCATATTCACTCTCCGTAGTGACACAAGCGCACCCTTACACTACCTGCATATTCACTCTCCGTAGTGACACAGGCCCCCCTTACAGTACCTGCATATTCACTCTCCGTAGTGACACAGGCGCACCCTTACACTACCTGCATATTCACTCTCCGTAGTGACACAGGCGCACCCTTACACTACCTGCATATTCACTCTCCATAGTGACACAGGTGCACCCTTACACTACCTGCATATTCACTCTCCGTAGTGACACAGGTGCACCCTTACACTACCTGCATATTCACTCTCCATAGTGACACAAGCACACCCTACACTACCTGCATATTCACTCTCTGTAGTGACACGGGTGCACCCTGACACTACCTGCATATTCACTCTCCGTAGTGACACAAGCGCACCCTTACACTACCTGCATATTCACTCTCCATAGTGACACAAGCACACCCTTACACTACCTGCATATTCACTCTCCGTAGTAACACAGGCTCACCATCACACTACCTGCATATTCACTCTCCGTAGTAACACAGGCCCACCATCACACTACCTGCATATTCACTCTCCGTAGTAACACAGGCCCACCATCACACTACCTGCATATTCACTCTCCTTACCGACACAAGCCCACCCTTACACTACCTGCATATTCACTCTCAGTAGTGACACAAGCGCACCCTCACACTACCTGCATATTCACTCTCAGTAGTGACACAGGCCCACCCTTACACTACCTGCATATTCACTCTCCGTAGTGACACAGGCCCACCCTTACACTACCTGCATATTCACTCTCCGTAGTGACACAGAACCACCCTTACACTACCTGCATATTCACTCTCCTTACTGACACAAGCCCACCCTTACACTACCTGCATATTCACTCTCTGTAGTGACACAGGCCCACCCTCACACTACCTGCATATTCACTCTCCGTAGTGACACAGGCCCACCCTCACACTACCTGCATATTCACTCTCAGTAGTGACACAAGCCCACCCTTACACTACCTGCATATTCACTCTCAGTAGTGACACAAGCGCACCCTTAAACTACCTGCATATTCACTCTCCGTAGTGACACAGGCCCACCCTCACACTACCTGCATATTCACTCTCTGTAGTGACACAGAACCACCCTTACACTACCTGCATATTCACTCTCCGTAGTGACACAAGCGCACCCTCACACTACCTGCATATTCACTCTCAGTAGTGACACAGGCCCACCCTTACACTACCTGCATATTCACTCCCCGTAGTGACACAGGCCCCCCTTACACTACCTGCATATTCACTCTCCGTAGTGACACAGAACCACCCTTACACTACCTGCATATTCACTCTCCTTACTGACACAAGCCCACCCTTACACTACCTGCATATTCACTCTCTGTAGTGACACAGGCCCACCCTTACACTACCTGCATATTCACTCTCTGTAGTGACACAGGCGCACCCTCACACTACCTGCATATTCACTCTCCGTAGTAACACAAGCCCACCCTACACTACCTGCATATTCACTCTCCGTAGTAACACAGGCCCACCCTTACACTACCTGCATATTCACTCTCTGTAGTGACACAGGCCCACCCTCACACTACCTGCATATTCACTCTCCGTAGTGACACAGAACCACCCTTACACTACCTGCATATTCACTCTCCGTAGTGACACAGAACCACCCTTACACTACCTGCATATTCACTCTCCTTACTGACACAAGCCCACCCTTACACTACCTGCATATTCACTCTCTGTAGTGACACAGGCTCATTCTTGCACCATGCCGAGCCCCCCCCCCCCCCCCCGCCCCCCTCACACTTCGAGTCTGCACCCTCCTGTGGTCTGCGCTTTTAGGGCGCCCCCCCCTGTCTCCCTCTCTCCATCCCACCCCTGGCTGACCTCTTGACCTCTTGACCCGACCCCCTGCCCACGGGTCACCTGCTGCTGCCGGTGGCCCTCGTTGGCCCCGGGCCCCTCCAGCGCCTCAGTCTTGGCCTCCAGGCGCCTCTCGTGCGGGATCCCGTAGCTCAGGCAGTTCCTGTGCTGCACGTAGTGGTACTGGGGGTCGTCCCCCCACCATCCGTACTCGCCGGCCCCCTCCCTGGGGCTCCGGGGCCTTGTCGGGGGCGTCCTGAGAGGCCGCCATGTGGGGACCCGTGGCCCTGCGCCCCCGGGGGCCCCGCGCACCTTCAGGCTCCCCCCAGGGTGGGTGACTCCTTCTGGGACCGAAGGGCCGCTCTGCACTGAGACACCTATTTATAGCGCCTCGCGGGGGGCGTCACGTGGGGCCACATCTGAGCTGCACTTGGCCGGAGTGAACTCTGCAAGGATTGAATATCAGGTGTGTAAGGAGGGATCCTGAGGAGCTATGGAGGAGAGGAGGGAGAGAGAGGGGGAGAGGAGAGGAGAGGAGAGGAGAGGAGAGGAGAGGAGAGGAGAGGAGAGGGAGGGAGAGGAGAGGAGAGGAGAGGAGGGAGAGGAGAGGAGAGGAGAGGAGAGGAGAGGAGAGGAGAGGAGAGGAGAGGAGAGGAGAGGAGAGGAGAGGAGAGGAGAGGAGAGGAGAGACGAAAAGAGGAGAGAAGAGAAGAGAAGAGAAGAGAAGAGAAGAGAAGAGAAGAGAAGAGAAAGAAGAGAAGAGAAGAGAAGAGAAGAGGGCGAAGAGAAGAGAAGAGAAGAGAAGAGAAGGAGAAGGAGAAGAGAAGAGAAGAGAAGGAGAAGAGAAGAGAAGAGACGAAAAGAGGAGGGAAGAGAAGAGAAGAGAAGAGAAGGAGAGCGAAGAGAAGAGAAGAGAAGAGAAGAGAGGAGAGCGAAGAGAAGAGAAGAGACGAAAAGAGGAGGGAAGAGAAGAGAAGAGAAGAGACGAAAAGAGGAGAGAAGAGAGAGAGAGAAGAGAGAGAGGAGAGAGAGAGAGAGAGAGAGAGAGAAGAGAAGAGAGAGAGAGAGAGAGAGAAGAGAAGGAGAAGAGAAGAGAAGAGAGAGAGAAAGAGGGAAGAGAGAGAAGAGAAGAGAAGAGAGAGACGAAAAGAGGAGGGAAGAGAAGAGAAGAGACGAAAAGAGGAGGGAAGAGAAGAGAAGAGAAGAGACGAAAAGAGGAGGGAAGAGAAGAGACGAAAGAGAGGAGGGAAAAGAAGATAAGAGAAGGAGAGAGAAGAGAAGAGAAGAGAAGAGAAGGAGAGAGAAGAGAAAGAGAAGAGAAGGAGAGAGAAGAGAGAGAAGAGAAGAGAAGAGAAGAGCCGAAAAGAGGAGAGAAGAGAAGAGAAGAGAAGGAGAGAGAAGAGAAAGAGAAGAGAAGGAGAGAGAAGAGAAGAGAAGAGAAGAGACGAAAGAGGAGAGAAGAGAAGAGAAGGAGAGCGAAGAGAAGAGAAGAGAAGAGAAGGAGAGCGAAGAGAAGAGAAGAAAAGAGAAGGAGAGCGAAGAGAAGAGAAGAGAAGAAAAGAGAAGAGAGCGAAGAGAAGAGAAGAGAAGAGAAGGAGAGAGAAGAGAAGAGAAGGAGAGAGAAGAGAAAGAGAAGAGAAGGAGAGAGGAAGAGAAGAGAAGAGACGAAAAGAGGAGAGAAGAGAAGAGAAGGAGAGCGAAGAGAAGAGAAGAGAAGAGAAGGAGAGCGAAGAGAAGAGAAGAGAAGGAGAAGAGACGAAAAGAGAGAGAAGAGAAGAGAAGAGAGAGACGAAAGAGGAGGGAAGAGAAGAGAAGAGAAGAGAAGAGAAGAGAAGAGAAGAGAAGAGAAGAGAAGAGAAGGAGAGAGAAGAGAAAGAGAAGAGAAGGAGAGAG